>NC_091384.1:13428611-13453611 GCF_038502225.1 Cherax quadricarinatus | reverse complement strand
GAGCACTCTAGGACAGAAAGAGAGGTTGGAAGACATCGAAGGAACTAGGACATGTGCAAGGACCTTACCAGATACCTGTGGGGGCCAGGAGCAGGTGAGCAGGAAGGATAAACCAAGAAGCATAGGGGCCATAACGAGGGAAGGGACTGAAGGAAGGAACACTCCACGGGAAGGAACTAAAACACATCAGAGGATGCAATGGGAGTCACAGTGGGAGGTGGAAAGGGAGAGATCCGTGTTTGTCTATGGGCTAGACGAAGCTAAAGGGGAAACTTATGATGAAAGAAAGCAGGAGGAGAAAAAAGCGATTGAAGACATCATGAAGGTGATAGGCGAGGGGGACATGACCCAGGTGGCAAATTTTCGGAGAATTGGGTGGTTCACAAAGAAAAGGAATCGGCCTCTCAAAGTAATTTTCAAGGCAGAATCAACCCGAACCATGATCCTGCAGGAGAAAGCACGGCTGAGAGGCAAGCAGGAGTTCCGGAGTGTGTACCTCGACCGAGACAGAACACAGGACGAAAGGAAGACAATGAAAGAGAGAGTTCAAAAACGAAAGGAGAAATGGGAGGAAATGAAAAAGGAGAGCAGAATAACCCAGGATCAAATGGAAGGACAAGCGCACCCCCCAGAAACACCTGCAGAAGGACTCCAGCCACGACACCCCCAAGGCAACTGAACAATCCCAACCAACCATCACACACCGATCCCTCTGTTTCCACCCCCCGCACCACAGTTACAGTATTAGAACAGAAGTTGAAGGTTTGGTACACAAATGCAGATGGATTAACGAATAAACATGAGGAATGGCAAGAAAGAATCAATGAGAAGTCCCCAGACATCATAGCAGTTACAGAAACAAAACTCATGGAGACAATAACAGATGCAATCTTCCCACCAGGATACCAGATCATGAGGAAAGATAGAAGGGGCAGGGGGGGAGGTGGGGTTGCTCTCCTCGTAAAAAACAGATGGAAATTCGAGAAAATGGAAGGAATAGATGAGACGGGAGAAAGAGACTACATAGCAGGTACACTTCAGTCTGGGGAACACAAAGTGGTCATTGCAGTGATGTATAATCCACCACAGAACTGCAGGAGGCCAAGAGAGGAATATGAAGAGAGCAACAGAGCAATGGTGGACACACTTGCTGAGGTGGCAAGAAGAGCTCACTCCAGCAGAGCAAAGTTGCTGGTTATGGGGGATTTCAACCACAGGGAGATTGACTGGGAAAACCTGGAGCCACATGGGGGTCCCGAAACATGGAGAGCCAGGATGTTGGACGTGGTGCTGGAAAACCTCATGCACCAACATGTTAAGGACACTACCAGAGTGAGAGGGGAGGATGAACCAGCAAGATTGGACCTTGTGTTCACCCTGGGCAGCTCAGACATTGAGGACATCAAGTATGAGAGTCCCCTAGGAGCTAGCGACCACGTGGTTCTGTGCTTTGAATACATAGTAGAGCTGCAAGTGGAGAGAATAACAGGAGTAGAATGGGAAAAACCTGACTATAAAAGAGGGGACTACATAGGGTTGAAGAACTTCCTGCGGGAGGTCCAGTGGGACAGAGAACTCGCAGGAAAGCCAGTAAATGAAATGATGGAATATGTAGCAACAAAATGCAAGGAGGCAGTGGAAAGGTTCATTCCCAAGGGCAACAGTAACAACGGGAAGACCAGAACAAGCCCCTGGTTCACCCGACGGTGTAAGGAGGCAAAAACAAAGTGCAATAGAGAATGGAAAAAGTACAGAAGGCAGAGAACACACGAAAATAGGGAGATCAGTCGCAGAGCCAGGAATGAGTATGCACAGGTAAGGAGGGAGGCCCAGCGACAGTATGAAAATGACATAGCATCGAGAATCAAGACTGACCCGAAACTGTTGTATAGCCACATCAGGAGGAAGACAACAGTCAAAGACCAGGTGATCAGATTAAGGACAGAAGGTGGAGAACTCACAAGAAATGATCAGGAGGTATGTGAGGAGCTGAACAGGAGATTTAAGGAAGTTTTTACAGTAGAGACAGGAAGGGCTGTGGGAAGACAGAACAGAAGGGAACATCAAGAGGGAATATACCAACAAGTGTTGGATGACATACGAACAACTGAGGAGGAGGTGAAGAAGCTCTTAAGTGACCTTGACACCTCAAAGGCGATGGGACCGGACAACATCTCCCCATGGGTCCTTAGAGAAGGAGCAGAGATGCTGTGTGTGCCTCTAACCACAATCTTCAACACATCCCTTGAAACTGGGCAACTACCTGAGAAATGGAAGACAGCTAATGTAGTCCCCATATTTAAGAAAGGAAACAGAAACGAGGCACTAAACTACAGACCTGTGTCTCTGACATGTATCGTGTGCAAAGTCATGGAGAAGATTATCAGGAGGAGAGTGGTCGAACACCTGGAAAGGAACAAGATTATAAATGAAAACCAGCATGGGTTCATGGAAGGCAAATCTTGTATCACAAACCTCCTGGAGTTTTATGACAAGGTAACAGAAGTAAGACACGAGAGAGAGGGTTGGGTAGATTGCGTTTTCCTAGACTGCAGGAAGGCCTTTGACACAGTTCCCCACAAGAGATTAGTGCAGAAGCTGGAGGATCAGGCACACGTAAAAGGAAGGGCACTGCAATGGATAAGGGAACACCTGACAGGGAGGCAGCAACGAGTCATGGTACGTGAAGAGGTATCACAGTGGGCGCCTGTTACGAGCGGGGTCCCACAGGGGTCAGTTCTAGGACCAGTGCTATTTTTGATATATGTGAACGACATGATGGAAGGAATAGACTCTGAAGTGTCCCTGTTCGCAGATGACGTGAAGTTGATGAGAAGAATTAAATCGGACGAGGATGAGGCAGGACTGCAAAGAGACCTGGAGAGGCTGGACATGTGGTCCAGTAACTGGCTTCTCGAATTCAATCCAGCCAAATGCAAAGTCATGAAGATTGGGGAGGGGCAAAGAAGACCGCAGACAGAGTATAGGCTAGGTGGACAAAGACTACAGACCTCACTCAGGGAGAAAGACCTTGGGGTGACCATAACACCGAGCACATCACCGGAGGCACACATCAACCAAATAACCGCTGCAGCATACGGGCGCCTGGCAAACCTGAGAATAGCGTTCCGATACCTTAATAAGGAATCGTTCAAGGCACTGTACACTGTGTATGTTAGGCCCATACTGGAGTATGCAGCACCAGTCTGGAACCCACACCTGGTCAAGCACGTCAAGAAGTTAGAGAAAGTACAAAGGTTTGCAACAAGGCTAGTCCCAGAGCTCAAGGGAATGTCGTACGAGGAAAGGTTAAGGGAAATCGGACTGACGACACTGGAGGACAGAAGGGTCAGGGGAGACATGATAACGACATACAAGATACTGCTGGGAATAGACAAGGTGGACAGAGATAGGATGTTCCAGAGAGGGGACACAGGGACAAGGGGTCACAACTGGAAGCTGAAGACTCAGACGAGTCACAGGGACGTTAGGAAGTATTTCTTCAGTCATAGAGTTGTCAGCAAGTGGAATAGCCTAGCAAGTGAAGTAGTGGAGGCAGGAACCATACATAGTTTTAAGAAGAGGTATGACAAAGCTCAGGAAGCAGAGAGAGAGAGGATCCAGTAGCGATCAGTGAAGAGGCGGGGCCAGGAGCTGAGTCTCGACTCCTGCAACCACAATTAGGTGAGTACAATTAGGTGAGTACACACACACACACACACATATACAGGATTTACACCTTCCTGTGAAGTGACCCTATAACCCTTCCTTTCCCCCCCCCCATCTCTCTCCCTCTCCTCTCCTCTCTCTTCCTCTCTCTCTCTCTCTCTCTTTCTCTCTCCCCCTTTCTCTCATCCTCTCTCTCATCCTCTCTCTCATCCTCTCTCTCATCCTCTCTCTCTTCTTCTCTCTCTTCCTTTCACTCTCTCTCTTCCTCTCTCCCTCTCCCTCTCTCTCTTCCTCTCTTACTCTCTCTCTTCCTCTTATTTTCTCTCTCTCTCTCTTCCCTTGTCACTCCCCCCTCTCTCTTACCTTTTCCCTCTCTCACTTTCTCCCCCTTTTTCCCTTCTTTTCCCCTCCTTCTAGGCTCCCCTTCTCTCTCTCCCTATCTCTCACTCTCTCCCCCTTTTTCTTTTTCTCTTTCTCTCTCTCTTTCATTAAAAAAAAAAATGGTTGGGACTCGCAGGAATCAGGGATCAGATGACAATGGTACTGGTACGGAGGAATGGATGGAGGAACAGTGGAAAAGGATAGAGCAAGAATGGGAGAGAAAATTAGGAGAGCTTTCTGAAAAAATGGAGAAAGAGCTCTCTGTGAAATGGGAAAAGAGGTTGGAGAAGGAGACGAAGAAATGGGAGGCACAAGTCGAAACTGCAGTAGCCAGGGTAAAGGTCCTAGAATTTGAGGTAAACAGGCTGAAGCAAGTCTCTGGGGTAGTGACCAGAGAAGACACACCATACGATGATGAGAGGCTGAACTGGAAGGAAGGAGATATGAATTATGCTAAGGTCATATCAGCAAGCAAAGAAGGGCCAGTGAGTGGAAGGGAAGAGCAGATGGGTGCAGATGGAGAGGGAGATAGGTCGAATACTGAGGCACAACCATGCTATCAAGAGCCACTGGAAAAAATAAGGGAGAAAATGACCACATTCAGACAGGAACCAGAGTCACAGAGGAAGAGGCAATGGGAGGAGGAAAGGGCAAAATCAGTGATTATCCATGGGCTTCGGGAGAGAGAGGAAAGGACACATACTGAAAGACGGCAGGAAGAAAGAAAGGAGATTGAGAAAATCATCACGGAAATAGGGGGAGAAGACATGGATGAGATTGTAAATTTTCAGAGAATCGGGGGGTATTTGAAGGGGAGAAACCGACCGATCAAGCTGATTCTCAGGACAGAAACAGTGTGGAACAGGATCCTCCAAGAGAAACCACGGTTGAAAAGTTCGTAAGAGTACAAGAAGGTGTTCCTAGACAGAGACGGAACACAAACAGAGAGAAAGCAGCTGAGGGAGAGGACAAAAAAGCGAAAGGAGCTAGGAAAGGAGACAAGAATGGAACCAGCAGAGGTCAGTCAGAGCAGAACAGAGCAGCAAGGGCAAGCACACACACAACTATCCTCAGAAACCCACAACCTATCACACCATCCCAACACACAATACAATCCATACCCACAGCTTCCACCCAACCCCCAACCATAGAATCCCACAGTAAGCTACCAGGTCTCCCACCCCCACAGGCCCCCCAAACCACAGTGTTGGAAAGGAAACTGAAGGTATGGTACACAAACGCTGATGGAATAACAAACAAGTGGGAGGAGTGGCACGAAAGAGTCAAAGAGGCATCACCAGACATCATAGCAATCACAGAAACCAAGCTTACAGGTATGATAACAGATGCCATCTTTCCAGCAGGATACCAGATCCTGAGAAAAGACAGAAGGAACAGGGAGGGTGGAGGAGTGGCATTGCTGATCAAACACCAATGGAATTTTGATGAGCTGGAGAGAGGAGACAGCGGAGAAGAAAGTGATTGCATAGCGGGAACGCTTCACTCTGGTGGTCCCAAGGTGATAATTGCAGTAATGTATAACCCACCACATAACAGCAGGAGGCCAAGGCAAGAGTATGATGAGAGCAATAGAGCGATGGTTGACACACTGGCTGCAGTGGCCAGAAGAGCTCATGCATGCAAGGCAAAGCTCCTGATAATGGGCGACTTTAACCACAAGGAGATCGAATGGGAGAACTTGGAGCCACATAGGGGCCAAAATACATGGAGGGCTAAGATGATGGAGGTGGTACTGGAAAACTTCATGTACCAACACGTAAGGGACACTACAAGAGAGAGAGGAGAGGATGAACCAGCAAGACTGGACTTAGTATTCACCTTGAGTAGTGCAGATATTGAGGACATCACATATGAAAGACCCCTTGGGGCCAGCGATCATGTGGTTTTGAGCTTCGAATACACAGTAGAGCTACAAGTGGAGGGGGAAGCAGGAAGGCAAGGACAAATGAAACCAAACTACAGGAAAGGGGACTACACAGGAATGAGGAACTTCCTGAATGAGGTTCAGTGGGACAGAGAACTGGCAGGGAAGCCAGTTAATGAGATGATGGAATATGTAGCAACAATGTGCAAGGAGGCTGAGGAGAGGTTTGTACCCAAGGGTAACAGGAATAATGAAAAAGCCAGGATGAGCCCATGGTTCACCCAAAGATGCAAGGAGGCAAAAAGCAAGTGTGCTATGGAATGGAAGAAATATAGAAGGCAAAGGACCCAGGAGAATAAGGAGAGCAGTCGTAGAGCCAGAAACGAATATGCACAGATAAGAAGGGAGGCCCAACGTCAATATGAAAACGACATAGCAGCAAAAGCCAAATCTGACCCGAAGCTGTTATACAGCCACATCAGGAAGAAAACAACCGTTAAGAACCAGGTAATCAGGCTAAGGAAGGAAGGAGGAGAGACAACAAGAAATGACCGTGAAGTATGTGAGGAACTCAACAAGAGATTCAAAGAAGTGTTCACAGAGGAGACAGAAGGGGCTCCAGAAAGACGGAGAGGTGGGGTACACCACCATGTGCTGGACATAGTACACACAACCGACGAAGAAGTGAAGAGGCTTCTGAGTGAGCTAGATACCTCAAAGGCAATGGGGCCAGATAACATCTCTCCATGGGTCCTGAGAGAGGGAGCAGAGGCGCTATGTGTACCCCTAACAACAATATTCAATACATCTATTGAAACAGGGAGATTGCCTGAGGCATGGAAGAAAGCAAATGTGGTCCCAATCTTTAAAAAAGGAGACAGACATGAAGCACTAAACTACAGACCAGTGTCACTGACATGTATAGCATGCAAAATCATGGAAAAGATTGTCAGGAGAAGAATGGTGGAACATCTAGAAAGGAATGATCTCATCACCAGCAGACAACATGGTTTCAGAGACGGGAAATCCTGTGTCACAAACCTACTGGAGTTCTATGACATGGTGACAGCAGTAAGACAAGAGAGAGAGGGGTGGGTGGATTGCATTTTCTTGGACTGCAAGAAGGCGTTTGACACAGTACCACACAAGAGATTAGTGCAAAAACTGGAGGACCAAGTAGGGATAACAGGGAAGGCACTGCAATGGATCAGGGAATACTTGTCAGGAAGACAACAGCGAGTAATGGTACGTGGTGAGGTGTCAGAGTGGGCACCTGTGACCAGCGGGGTCCTACAGGGGTCAGTCCTAGGACCAGTGCTGTTTCTGGTATTTGTGAACGACATGACGGAAGGAATAAACTCCGAGGTGTCCCTGTTTGCAGATGACATGAAGTTGATGAGAAAAGTTCAGTCGATCGAAGATCAGGCAGAACTACAAAGGGATCTGGATAGGCTGCAGACCTGGTCCAGCAACTGGCTCCTGGAGTTCAAGCCCACCAAGTGCAAAGTCATGAAGATTGGGGAAGGGCAAAGAAGACCGCAGACGGAGTACAGTCTAGGGGGCCAGAGACTACAAACATCACTCAAGGAAAAAGATCTTGGGGTGAGTATAACACCAGGCACATCTCCTGAAGCGCACATCAACCAAATAACTGCTGCAGCATATGGGCGCCTAGCAAACCTCAGAACAGCATTCCGACATCTTAATAAGGAATCGTTCAGGACCCACCCTGTACACTGTGTACGTTAGGCCCATATTGGAGTATGCGGCACCAGTTTGGAACCCACACCTAGCCAAGCATGTAAAGAAACTAGAGAAAGTGCAAAGGTTTGCAACAAGACTAGTCCCAGAGGTTAAGGGAAATCAACCTGACGACACACTGGAGGACAGGAGAGATAGGGGGGACATGATAACGACTTACAAAATACTGAGAGGAATTGACAAGGTGGACAAAGACAGGATGTTCCAGAGACTGGACACAGCAACACGGGGACACAGTTGGAAGCTGAAGACACAGATGAATCAAAGGGATGTTAGGAAGTATTTCTTCAGCCACAGAGTAGTCAGGAAGTGAAATAGTTTGGGAAGCGATGTAGTGGAGGCAGGATCCATACATAGCTTTAAGCAGAGGTACGATAAAGCTCATGGTTCAGGGAGAGTGACCTAGTAGCGTCCAGTGAAGAGGCGGGGCCAGGAGCTTGGACTCGACCCCTGCAACCTCAACTAGGTGAGTACAACTAGGTGAGTACACACACACACCTGGTCCAGCAAATGGGTTCTCGAATTTAATCCTGCCAAATGCAAAGTCATGAAGATAGGGGAAAGGCACAGAAGACCACAGACAGAGTATAGGCTAGGTGGCCAAAGACTGCAAACCTCACTCAAGGAGAAAGATCTTGGAGTGAGTATAACACCGAGCATGTCTCCGGAAGCACTCATCAATCAGATAACTGCTGCAGCATATGGGCGCCTGGCAAACCTGAGAACAGCATTCCGATACCTTAGTAAGGAATCGTTCAAGACACTGTACACCGTGTATGTCAGGCCCATACTGGAGTATGCAGCACCTGTTTGGAACCCGCACTTAATAAAGCACGTCAAGAAACTAGAGAAAGTACAAAGGTTTGCGACAATGTTAGTTCCAGAGCTAAGGGGAATGTCCTATGAAGAAAGATTAAGGGAAATCGGCCTGACGACACTTGAGGACAGGAGGGTCAGGGGAGACATGATAACGACATATAAAATACTGCGTGGAATAGACAAGGTGGACAAAGACAGGATGTTCCAGGGAGGGGACACAGAAACAAGAGGCCACAATTGGAAGTTGATGACACAAATGAGTCAGAGAGATATTAGGAAGTATTTCTTCAGTCATAGAGTTGTCAGGCAGTGGAATAGCCTAGAAAATGACGTAGTGGAGGCAGGAACCATACACAGTTTTAAAACGAGGTTTAATAAAGCTCATGGAGCGGGGAGAGAGAGGGCCCAGTAGCACTGGTGAAGAGGCGGGGCCAGGAGCTAGGACTCGACCCCTGCAACCACAAATAGGTGAGTACACACACACACACAATCATACATACTCATGCAAACACACACACACAGAAACATACACATAACACACACACACACTCACACACATGTATACACATACTCAAACAAACCTTACATACATTAGCTCATAATTCCCCCTCACCACTAATATTTTTACACAAAGGCGAAGGAGCTAGTGCATCGTAACAGGATAAAAGGAATGGGATCTCGAAAGGGAGGACGTAAAGGCAAGGGAAGCGATGATGGCTGTTCAGAAAAGGAAGAATGGGTAGAACGTCTCAAGAACAAAATGGAACAAGAATGGGGAAGAAGGTTAAATGAGCTATGCAATAATATGTTAGAGAAGATATCTGCAGAGAGCAAAAAGTGGGAATTATGAGCTGTATTAGCTGAGGCAAAGATAAAGACACTGGAGGAAGAAATGGATGTGCTGAAGCAGGATATAAAGATGGTGTCCAACAGGAGCAAGGTGACCGACATGTGAACAGCAGGCAGCGAGAGGACTGAAGGAGGGGATGGAGCTAAGAAGTCTTTTGCAGCAGTAATATCAGGCCATCAGGCCATTAGACCCAGAGATATGAAGGGAAAATAAATGGGAAGAAGAAAGGGAGAGGTCAATAATTATTCATGAGCTTCAGGAGACTGAAGAGAAGACCTATGAGGAAAGAAAGCATTAGGAAAAAACAGAAATTAAGAACATCATTGCAATAACAGGAGAGAAGAATGTCTCAGGTATTGGGGGTATTCGAGGGAAAAAAATCAAACAATCAAACTGACAGGAACAGGATACTACTGAAGCCACTGTTAAAGGACTCTTAAGATTATCAACATGTTTACCTCAGTCGAGACAGACCATGAAAAGAAAGGGAACAACTGAAAGTGAGAGCAAGACAAAACCAGTGGAAGGAGAGAGAAACAGGGTAGGCAATGACAGACAAGTAAGCTCGGCCTTTTGAGGAACATCAAACACAAATGCTTACAGAAACCCCTTAACCCCTGTCACCACATATCAACCAAACACATTAACCAAAAACAAACCACACTCCATAGCCCCCACCCCCCTAACCACTAATTTCACAATCACGGTAGCCTCTCATAATATTCCATCTTGCCTCCCACCCTCTCAACCTGTACCTTCCTCTTCCATCTCCCAAAATACAGTAATGGAAAGGATGCCAATGGTATGGTACATGAATGCAGATGGATTAACTAATAAGAGTGAAGAGTGGCAAGAACGAATCATTGATGCATCACCTGACATCATAGCACTAACAGAGACAAAACTTACAGGGACGATAACAGATTCAATCTGTCCACCTGGATATCAGATTATGAAGAATGACGGAGAGAACAGAAGAGGGAGAAGAGTAGCACTGCTCATCAAAAACCAGTGGAGTTTTGAAGGAATGGACAGAAGGAAACAGACAACTTCATTGTAGGAACACTTCACACTGAGGGTCCAAAGGTGATGATAGCAGTGATGTATAACCCACCACTTAACAGCAGGAGAACAAGTGAAGAGTATGATGTGCACAATAGGGCAATGGTGGATACACTAGCTGAAGGGGCCAGGAGGGCTCATATAGGTAGGACAAAATTTTTTATAATGGGGGATTTCAATCATAAAGAGAATGACTGGGAAAACTTAGAGCCACATGGGGGACCAGAAACATGGAGAGCTAAGATGTTGGAGACTGTATTGGAGAACTTCATGCACCAACATGTTAGGGATACAACCAGAGAGAGAGAGGAGAGGATGTTGCAGCAAAGCTGCATCTCAGATTCACCTTGAATAGTTCAGACATACAGAATATCACTCACGAAAAACCCCCTTGGCGCTAGTGATCATTATGTCCCGAGTTTTGAATACCTTGTAGGGTTAACAGTAGAGAATGCAGCAGCACGGGAACACTGAGTGAAGCCGACCTTCAAAATAGTGGACTACATAGGAATGAGAAGTTTTCTGCATGACGTGCAGTGGGAAAGAGAACTAGAGGGAAAGACAGTAAATGAAATGATGGAACTAGTAACCACTAAGTGTAGGGAGGCAGAAGAGAAGTTCATACCAAAGGGTAACAGAAAAAATGGTAAGACCAGAGTGAGACCATGGTTTAATTGGAGGTGTAAAGAGGCCAAAGCCAAGTGTGCTAGAGCATGGGAAAGGTATAGAAGGCAAAGGGCTCAAGAAAGCAAGGAGTTGAGCAGAAGAACCAGAAACGAATATGCAGGGATAAGGAGAGAGACCCAGAGGCAATACGAGAATGACACAGCATCAAATCTGAACCAAAGCTGTTATGCAGTCACATTAGCAGAAAAACAACAGTCAAGAACCAGGTAATCAGACTGAGGAAAGAAGAAGGGGAGCTCACGAAGAGTGACCAGGAAGTATGTGATGAACTAAACAGAAAATTTAGGGAAGTATTCTCAATAGAGACAGGAATGCTTCCAGCAAACCGTAGAGGTAGGGTGCACCAGCAGGTGCTGCACAAAATACACATAACCAAGTTAGAGGTGAAGACACTGCTGGTGAACTAGATACCTGAAAGGCGATAGGCCCAGATAACATATCCTTAGATACTGAGAGAGGGAGCAGAGGAAATGAGCGCACCACTAACAGGAATCTTCAGTAAGTCTATCGAAACTGGGCAGTTGCCTGAGGCGTGGAAGACAGCAAATGTAGTTCCAGTTTTTAAGAAAGAAGACAGACAGGCACCGTTAAACTACAGACCAGTGTCACTGACTTGTATAGTATGTAAAGTCATGGAAATGATTATTAGGAGAAGAGTGGTGGAACACATTGAAAAGATTGGGCTCATACATAACAATCAGCACGGTTTTAGAGGTGGAAAATCCTGTGTCACAAATCTATTTGAGTTCTACGATAAGGTAACATAAGTAAGATAGGAGAGAGAGGGATGGGTAGTATACATCTTTTTGGACTGCGAGAAGGCAATTGACACAGTACCACACAAGAAACTGGTGCAAAAATTAGAGCAGCAGGAATAAAAGGGAAAGTACTGCAATGGATCAGGGAATACCTGACAGGAAGGAAAGAACGAGTGTTTTTACTAGATGAAGTGTCAGAGTGGGCGCATGTGTCGAGTGGGGTTCCACAAGGGTCAGTCCTAGGTCTGGCGCTGTTTCTTGTATGCGTGAAAGACATGGTGGAAGGATTAGAATCAGAAGTGTCACTGTTCGCTGATGATGTGAAATTGACGAGGAGAATACAAGTGGGCGAAAATCAGTTAAGATTACAAGGGGATCTGGCCGGACTACAAGTCTGCTCCGTCAAATGGCTCCTGATGTTTAACCCCAGTAAGTGTAAGGTCATGAAGATTGGAAAAGGACACAGAAGACCGCAGACGGCGTACAGGTTAGGAAATCAAAGGCTGCAAATGTCACTTAAAGAAAAGGATCTTGGGGTAAACATTATAACAAACATGTCCCCTTTGGCACACATCAATCATATAACTGCTGCAGCATATGGGAGATTGGTAAACCTGAGATTAGCGTTCAGACATCTGAGTAAGGAGTCATTCACGACATTGTACACAGTGTACGTCAGGCCTATACTGGAGTATGCAGCACCAGTATGGAATCCTCACCTAGTCAAACACGTCACAAAATTGGAGAAAGTGCAAAAAATTGCAACACTTTTAGTCCCAGAACTGGTGGGTATGCATTATGAGGAGAGGTTAAGGAAATTCAACCTGATGACACTAGAGGATAGGAGGAATAGAGGAGGACATGATAACAACGTATAATATAATGAGAGGAATGGACAAGGTGGACAGGGCTCGATTGCTTCTGAGATGGGATTCAGGAACATGGGGACACAGTTGGAATCTGAAAACCCAGATGAGTCATAGGGATGTTAGGAAGTATTTCTTTAGCCTTAGAGTTATCAGGAAGTGGAATAATCTGGAGAATGAAGTAGTGGAAACAAGTTCCATACATAGTTTTCAGAAGAGGTATAATAAAGCTCATGGATCAGGGAGAGAGTGAATTAGTATCGACCAGTGAAGAGGCGGGGCCAGGAGCTATCACTCGACCCCTGCAACCACATACAGGTGAGTACACACACACATACATATATGATAAGGAACAGAATGTCTGCGATGAGTAAAACAGAAAAAAACAGGTATAATAAGTGAAAGTTATAACACTACCAGAGAGTGAAAGTTGTAACACTACCAGGGAGTGAAAGTTGTAACACTACCAGAGAGTGAAAGTTGTAACACTACCAGAGAGTGAAAGTTGTAACACTACCAGAGAGTGAAAGTTGTAACACTACCAGAGAGTGAAAGTTGTAAAACTACCAGAGAGTGAAAGTTGTAACACTACCAGGGTGTGAAAGTTGTAACACTACCAGAGAGTGAAAGTTGTAACACTACCAGGGAGTGAAAGTTGTAACACTACCAGGGAGTGAAAGTTGTAACACTACCAGGGAGTGAAAGTTGTAACACTACCAGGGAGTGAAAGTTATAACACTACCAGAGAGTGAAAGTTATAATACTACCAGAGAGTGAAAGTTATAACACTACCAGAGAGTGAAAGTTATAACACTACCAGAGAGTGAAAGTTATAATACTACCAGAGAGTGAAAGTTATAACACTACCAGAGAGTGAAAGTTATAACACTACCAGAGAGTGAAAGTTATAACACTACCAGAGAGTGAAAGTTATAACACTACCAGAGAGTGAAAGTTATAACACTACCAGAGAGTGAAAGATATAACACTACCAGAGACTGAAAGTTATAACACTACCAGAGAGTGAAAGTTATAACACTACCAGAGACTGAAAGTTATAACACTACCAGAGACTGAAAGTTATAACACTACCAGAGACTGAAAGTTATAACACTACCAGAGAGTGAAAGTTATAACACTACCAAAGAGTGAAAGCAATAACACTACCAGAGAGTGAAAGTTATAAAACTACCAGGGAGTGGAAGTTATAACACTACCAGAGAGTGAAAGTTGTAACACTACCAAGGAGTGAAAGTTATAACACTACTGGAAAGTGAAAGTTATAACGCTACCAGAGAGTGAAAGTTGTAACACTACCAAGGAGTGAAAGTTATAACACTACTGGAAAGTGAAAGTTATAACACTACCAGAGAGTGAAAGTTATAACACTCCCAGAGAGTGAAAGTTATAACACTACCAGAGAGTGAAAGTTATAACACTACCAGAGAGTGAAAGTTATAATACTACCAGAGAGTGAAAGTTATAACACTACCAGAGAGTGAAAGTTATAACACTACCAGAGAGTGAAAGTTATAACACTACTAGAGAGTGAAAGTTATAACACTACCAGAGAGTGAAAGTTATAACACTACCAAAGAGTGAAAGCAATAACACTACCAGAGAGTGAAAGTTATAACACTACCAGGGAGTGAAAGTTATAACACTACCAGGGAGTGAAAGTTATAACACTACCAGGGAGTGAAAGTTATAACACTACCAGAGAGTGAAAGTCACAACACTACCAGAGAGTGAAAGCCATAACACTGCCAGAGAGTGATAGCCATAACACTTTCAGAGAGTGAAAGTCATAACACTGCCAGAGAGTGAAAATTATAACACGACCAGAGAGTGAAAGTCACAACACTACCAGAGAGTGAAAGCAATAACACTGCCAGAGAGTGAAAATTATAACACTACCAGAGAGTGAAAGTCACAACACTACCAGAGAGTGAAAGCCATAACACTGCCAGAGAGTGATAGCCATAACACTTTCAGAGAGTGAAAGTCATAACACTGCCAGAGAGTGAAAGCAATAACACTGCCAGAGAGTGAAAATTATAACACTACCAGAGAGTGAAAGTCACAACACTACCAGAGAGTGAAAGCAATAACACTGCCAGAGAGTGATAGCCATAACACTTTCAGAGAGTGAAAGTCATAACACTGCCAGAGAGTGAAAGCATCAACACTACCAGAGAGTGAAAGAAAAAGTTAATACATGGAAGGCAAGACAACTTTGCTGTGTGTGCTCGGTGAGTCACTAACACAAGTGAGTGAAGCAACTAGCTGTGTGTGTTCCGTTGAGTCACCAACACGAGTGAACTTTCTAGCTGTGTATTCCGTGAGTCACCAACACAAATGAGTGAAGCACTAGCTGTGTATTCCGTGAGTCACCAACACAAGTGAGTGAACCAACTAGCTGTGTGTGTTTCGTGAGTCACCAACACAAGTGAGTGAACTTTCTAGCTGTGTGTTCCGTGAGTCACCAACACAAGTGAGTGAAGCAACTAGCTGTGTATTCCGTGAGTCACCCACACAAGTGAGTGAACCAACTAGCTGTGTGTTCCGTGAGCCACCAACACAACTAGTTGTGATGTCAACATGTCATTTGAAACATTGCTGTTACTAGAGGTGTTGGAAACAATGTGGCAGATAGAGAGAAACTGAGTGACTGAAGGAAATGACTGAGAGAAGAGAACCTGCAATATTTCCACCGGAAACCAGAGTTAGTATAGTTTTATTAGTTTATAAAGAAATATTGAAGGGGAAGTAGTGAGAGGATTGGGGAAGATCCCTGAAGATTTATAACCTTGTAAAGGAAGAATCTGAATAAAAAATGAGAGAGAGAGAGAGAGAGAGAGAGAGAGAGAGAGAGAGAGAGAGAGAGAGAGAGAGAGAGAGACAGAGAGAGACAGACAGACAGACAGACAGACAGAGAGAGAGAGACAGACAGACAGACAGACAGACAGACAGACAGAGAGAGAGAGAGAGAGAGAGAGAGAGACAGACAGACAGACAGACAGACAGACAGAGAGAGAGAGAGAGAGAGACAGACAGACAGACAGAGAGAGAGAGACAGAGAGAGAGAGAGAGAGAGAGAGAGAGAGACAGAGACAGAGACAGAGAGGGAGAGAGAGAGAGACAGAGAGAGAGAGAGAGAGAGAGAGAGAGAGAGAGAGAGAGAGAGAGAGAGAGAGAGAGAGAGAGAGAGAGAGAGAGAGAGAGAGAGAGAGAGAGAGAGAGAGAGAGAGAGAGAGAGAGAGAGAGAGAGAGAGAGAGAGAGAGAGAGACGGGTAAATTTACAAAATTATAAAAATTCTTAAAAGTGCTGGAAGGATGAATCTGGAAAGAGAAAATGTGTACAATATGTACGATATGAAGTAAATAATGACATGTCTAAGTAAACAAAATAGAAGCACAAAGAACAGAACTGAAGATTCTGGGAAAATTGTCAGTTTGTCAGAGAAGCTTATATAAGACAGTACAGCTTCTGCCAGGAAGGACAAGCACCAAAATCAGCATTTTGACATCATTAAATCCATCAGAAGAGTCACTATGAAGTGATAGGAATGTTCTATATATAATTTAACATAAGTCACTTACACTTGACAATTGTTCCATGAATCGTCGACAAAAAGTATTTAATCGGTGGTGAAAATTTCAAGCCGATTTGTTAGTACATGAAGATATAAATGAAATGCTTTGAGACAGATGGGACGCAACACTCCTCTGAACAGAGAGATGGGACGCAACACTCCCTTGCACAGAGAGATGGGACGCAACACTCCCTTGCACAGAGAGATGGGATGCAACATTCCTTTGAACAGAGAGATGGGACGCAACACTCCCTTGCACAGAGAGATGGGATGCAACATTCCTTTAAACAGAGAGACGGCACGCAACACTCCTTTGCACGGAGAGATGTGCAACTCTCCCTAGATATTCATGTTCTCCTCTCACTTAAGTGAAGAGAGTTCAAAATGTACGGACCAATTAATCTTCTAAGTGTATGTTCATGTGGGCTGTTATTAAGCCTATATTGAGCGTAAGTATACTTGTACTGCCTATGCATCAAACGAGTTGGCAAAACGACTTTTTCTGGACAACCTCAATGACTCAGCAGGAATACAGGACCCTAGCTTTGCCAGTGCCATTACCGAGTGGGAGACTCTTGCTGCTCCAGCATCTATACCTAGTGCAACACTGACCTACAAATAGACGAGTTAGGATGGCCCTATCGCTGAAAAGTTGCTTCTCAACATGTTTAGGGCCGTAACATCAGATAGGGAGACTGCCTGTCTCCAAGCTGTAAGCGCTGCTTAATCTGTGGACGTCCTCCAAACAGTTCCCATTTCGGTAATGGGAACACCTCTCGACCCTAAGACCCTCTGAATTGCAGTGGCTCTCCGCCTCGCTGCTCCAATTCACATGGAATATACGTGTATTTGTGGCGATGCGCTAGCCAACCAATATGGTCTACATGGTCTTAACCGCTCCAAAACCAAGGGCTGGCACGCAAGACAGTGAAGTCAACGATTGGATGCACAGCCGAGAGAGCGCCCCAATCACTAGCAGCTAACAATACTCACAACCCCACAAATAGCCTCAACGGGGTCACCATTTATTGTTGGAAGAATGACAAGCTCTTTGCATGGGACAATACCTACATGCCGACACTGGCTGACACCTACATCCATTACAATGTGAAGCAACAGGTAGGAGCCGCTGATCACATGAAGGAGTTCAAGACTGGAGCTACTGCATCGGAACTACTAAAATGTTTGCCAGAATATCTAAAGGAAAAGGAGATAGTTATGATCAGGGAAAGTGTAATAAAATGGTTGGACGAGATGACTGAAGTCCCTCAAGGATCAGTACTGGAACCAGTATTGTTCCTCATATTCTTAAACATGCCAGAGAAGAGAAATTCCTAATTAAGTATGGGAAGAGACAGGAAATAATATTCAGTAATGGCAGCCTGAAGGCTATCCTTCTTCGACTGTGTCTCCTAGAGTAACCAGAAGTGTCTCCGGTAATGTTCTGTGCTGAAATATGACTTACCGAAGAGTTTGTTGCTGCTGCGATGCATGGAATAACTGTAGCAGCAACACAGCCTGAAAATGTCATAAAATACATTATTTCCTGTTCATGACAAAAGAATAAAATTATTTGAATAAAAAAATAACTTCGAGTTACGATGACAATAATAAATAGCCATTAAAAATGATCATAATAGTAATAATTATTATTAAACAAGCTAATGACACTAACGAAATCTGTAGACAATCAAAGAATGTATATCAACTTGGAGGGAGAATAAACCAAGTTAATATCTTCATATATCTGGTAGCGGGCTTGATGATGGATGGTTCTATGAAAGCTGAGATGAACCATAGTATTAGCCGTGGCAAAAAAAAAATGAAGCATTGAGGGAGTTTGATGGAAACAAATTGAATGTACCAGATAGTGATATCAAGAGTGTGAAGCATGGAGTTTAAATGTTGCAGTGACGAGGAGGCTGCAGTAAGTGGAGATGTTGTATTTGAGGGCAATGTGTGATGTAATATGAACAGAATTTGGAGCTTGAAGATTAGAGCTGAGAAGACGGTGTTGAAATATATTGAAGATTTAAGAGTACTAGAGCAATATGTAGGGTGTATAAAGTTAGTGTGGAGGGATGATGACTGAGTCACTCCTGGAAAGGTTGGAGAGAAACGTAAGAGGGTTTCAGAGTGTTACTGCCTTAGACATCCACCAGGCTTATGTGACTGTATTAGATAAGAGTAAGTGGAGGCAAGTGTCTTTACTAGCTTGGCGTGCTGTTTGAGTGTGATCATTGTAACGTGAGAGATTCAGGGAAACCTATGAACCAGACTAGAATCCTGGAGGTCTGGCTAATGTTACAGTGAACCAGACTTGAGTCCAGGAGATGTAGCTAGTAGAGTGCCTGCACTCTGAAGCATGTTACAGTGAACCAGACTTGAGTCCAGGAGATGTAGCTAGTAGAGTGCCTGCACTCTGAAGCATGTTACAGTGAACCAGACTTGAGTCCAGGAGGTGTAGCTAGTAGAGTGCCTGCACTCTGAAGCATGTTACAGTGAACCAGACTTGAGTCCAGGAGATGTAGCTAGTAGAGTGCCTGCACTCTGAAGCATGTTACAGTGAACCAGACTTGAGTCCAGGAGGTGTAGCTAGTAGAGTGCCTGCACTCTGAAGCATGTTACAGTGAACCAGACTTGAGTCCAGGAGATGTAGCTAGTAGAGTGCCTGCACTCTGAAGCATGTTACAGTGAACAAGACTTGAGTCCAGGAGGTGTAGCTAGTAGAGTGCCTGCACTCTGAAGCATGTTACAGTGAACCAGACTTGAGTCCAGGAGGTGTAGCTAGTAGAGTGCCTGCACTCTGAAGCATGTTACAGTGAACCAGACTTGAGTCCAGGAGGTGTAGCTAGTAGAGTGCTTGCACTCTGAAGCATGTTACAGTGAACCAGACTTGAGTCCTGGAGGTGTGGCTAATACAGTGCCTGCACTCTGAAGCATGTTACAGTGAACCAGACTTGAGTCCAGGAGATGTAGCTAGTAGAGTGCCTGCACTCTGAAGCATGTTACAGTGAACCAGACTTGAGTCCTGGAGGTGTAGCTAGTAGAGTGCCTGCACTCTGAAGCATGTTACAGTGAACCAGACTTGAGTCCTGGAGGTGTAGCTAGTAGAGTGCCTGCACTCTGAAGCATGTTACAGTGAACCAGACTTGAGTCCTGGAGGTGTGGCTAATGCAGTGCCTGCACTCTGAAGCATGTTACAGTGAACCAGACTTGAGTCCTGGAGGTGTGGCTAATGCAGTGCCTGCACTCTGAAGCATGTTACAGTGAACCAGACTTGAGTCCTGGAGGTGTGGCTAATACAGTGCCTGCACTCTGAAGCATGTTACAGTGAACCAGACTTGAGTCCTGGAGGTGTGGCTAATACAGTGCCTGCACTCTGAAGCATGCTGCAGTTCAGAGAGCCATCTAAACAGTGATGTGCACACATATTTTGCAAGACACTAACTGAATAACTGTAAAAGTTTCTTCTTTTTTGGGTCACTTTGTGAAGTAACAGTGCCACATGTTAGAAAACAGTGCCTCATGTGAGGCAACAGTGCCTCATGTGAGGCAACAGTGCCACATGTGAGGAAACAGTGCCACATGTGAGGAACAGTGCCACATGTGAGGAAACAGTGCCACATATGACGAAACAGTGCCACATGTGACGAAACAGTGCCACATGTGACGAAACAGTGCCACACGTGAGGCAACAGTGCCACACGTGAGGCAACAGTGCCACACGTGAGGCAACAGTGCCACACGTGAGGCAACAGTGCCACACGTGAGGCAACAGTGCCACACGTGAGGCAACAGTGCCACACGTGAGGCAACAGTGCCACATATGACGAAACAGTGCCACATGTGAGGAAACAGTGCCACATATGACGAAACAGTGCCACATGTGACGAAACAGTGCCACACGTGAGGCAACAGTGCCACACGTGAGGCAACAGTGCCACATATGACGAAACAGTGCCACATGTGAGGAAACAGTACCACATATGACGAAACAGTGCCACATGTGACGAAACAGTGCCACACGTGAGGCAACAGTGCCACACGTGAGGCAACAGTGCCACATATGACGAAACAGTGCCACATGTGAGGAAACAGTGCCACATATGACGAAACAGTGCCACATGTGACGAAACAGTGCCACACGTGAGGCAACAGTGCCACATGTGCTTCTTAAGTACAATGAAAATATTGGATTTTTTCTTTACTAATGAGTCTGTGTGTGTGTGTGTACTCACCTAATTGTTGTTGCAGGGATTGAGTCATAGCTCCTGGCTCCACCTCTTCACTGGTCGATACAGGTCACTCCCTCCCTGCTCTGTGAGCTTTATCATACCTCTTCTTAAAGCTATGTAAGGATCTTGCCTCTACCCTTTCCAGACTATTCCACTTCTGACATATTGTGACTGAAGAAATACTTTCTAAGATCCCTGTGGCTCATCTGAATTTTCAACTTTCAATTATGACCCCTTGCTGGTGTGTCCCATCTCTGGAACATCATGTCTATGTCACCTTGTCAGTTCCTCTTAGTATTTTATGTGTTATCATGTTCCCTGTCCCTTCTGTCCCCCAGTGTCGTCAGGTCGATTTTCCTTAAAACCTCTTCTCGTAGGACATTCCTCTTAGCTCTGGGACTAGTCTTCTTGCAAACCTTTGCACTTTCTCTAATTTCCTTACATGCTTGGCTAGGTGTGGGTTCCAAACTGGTGCTGCATACTCCAAAATGGGTCTGATGTTCACGGAGTAGAGTCCTGACCGACTTCTTATTAAGATGTCGGAATGTTATTCTTAAGTTTGCCAGGCGCCCATATGCCGTAGCAGTTTTTTGGTTGATGTGCGCCTGAGGAGATGTGTTCGTTATTATACTAACCACAAGAGCCTTTTCCTTGAGTGAAGTTTGTAGGCTTTGGCCCTCTAGACTGTATTCTCTCTGTGGTCTTCTTTGCCCTTCTCTAATCTTCATGACTTTGCACTTGGTGGGGTAGAACTCCTGGAGCTATTTGCTGGACCAGGTATTGACATTGTGTGTGTGTAGGTGTGAGTGAGTGTGCCTTTACTCGCCTAATTGTAATCACCAAATGGTGGTTGCAAGGGTTGATTTATAACTCCTGGTCCCACCTCTTTACTGGCTTTATCATACCTCTCCTTAAAGCTGTGTAATGATCCTACCTCCACTACATCGCTTCCCAAACTATTCCACTTCCTGACTACTTGGTGACTGAAGAAATACTTCCTAACATCCCTGTGATTCGTCTGAGTCTTCAACTTCCAACTGTGTCTCCTTATTGCTGTGTCCCATCTCAAGAACATCTTGTCTCTGTCCATCTTGTCGATTCCTCTCAGTATTTTATGTTGTTATGGTATCCCCATTATCTCTCCTGTCATCCAGAGTCGTCAGGTCTATTTCCCTTAACCTCTCCTCGTATGACATGCCCCTTAGCTCCGGGACTAGTCTTGTTGCAAACCTCTGCACGTGTTCTAGTTTAATTACTTGCTTCGCTAGGTGTGGGTTCCAAACTGGTGCTACATTCTCCAGTATAGGCCTGACGTACACAGTGTACAGGGTCCTGAGCGATTCCTTATTGAAATATCAGAATGCTGTTCTTAGGATTGCTAGGCACCAGTATGCTGCAGCAGTTATTTGGTTGATGTGCACCTCAGGAGATGTACCCGGTGTTATACTCACCCCAAGATCTTTTTCCTTGAGTGGCTTGTAGTCTCTGACCCCCTAGTCTGCACTTCATCTGCAGTCTTCTTTCCTCTTCCCCAGTCTTCATGACTTTGCGCTTAGTGAGGTTGAATTCCAGTAGTCAGTTACTGGACCAGACCTGCAGCTTGTCCAGATCCCTTTGTAATTCTGCCTGTTTCTCGTCCGATTGAATTCATCTCATCAACTTCACATTATCTGCATACAGGGACACTTCTGAGTCTATTTCTTCCATCATGTTCAAAAATACCAGAAACAGCACAGGTCCTAGGACTGCCCCTGTGGAACCCTGCTCGTCATAGGCGCCCACTCTGACACCTCACCACGTACCATGACTTTACGTTGTCTTCCTGACAGATATCCCCTGATCCATTGAAGTACCTTCCCTATTATCCCTGCCTGGTCTTCTAGATTTTGCACTTATCTCTTGTGTGGAGCTGTGTGAAACTCGTTCTTACATTCCAAGAAAATGTAGTCTAGCCACCCCTCTCTCTCTCTCTCTTTTCTTACTGCTGTCACCATGTCATGGAACTCTAGTAGGCTTGTGACACAGGATTTCTCGTCCCTGAAACCGTGCTGTCTCTCGCTGATAAGCTCGTTCCTCTCTACGTGTTGCACCACTCTTTTCCTGATAATCTACATGTCTCTGCATGCTATACACGTCAGTGACACTGGTCTGTAGTTTAATGTTTCGTGTCTGTCTCCTATTTTAAAAGAAATTGGGACTACATTTGCTGTCTTCCTTACCTCAGGTTGTCGCTCTCTTTCGATGGATGTGTTGATGGTTGTTGTTAGTGGTATACACAGCACCTCTGCTCCCTCTCTCAGGACCTATGGAGAGATGTTATCCGGCCGCATCACCTTTGAGGTATCTAGCTCGCTTAACAGACTCTTCACTTTTTCCTAGGTTGTATGTATTTTGTCCAACAGTTGATGGTGCACCCCACCTCTCCGGAGTCCCTTCTGTCTCCTTTGTGAACACTTCTTCGAATCTCATATTGAGCTCTTCAAATAACAGTCATTACTTGTGATCTCTCCTCCTTCCTTCCTAAGCCTTATTGCCTGGTCCAGGATTCTTGTCTTCCTCCTGATGTGGCTGTACAACAGCTTCGGGTGAGATATGGCTTTCGCTGCTATGTCATTTTCGTATTGTCGTTGGGCCTCCCTTCTTTCTTGTGCATACTCATTTCTAGATGTGCGACTGATCTCCTTATTCTCCTGGGTTCTTTGCCTTCCATACGTCTTCCATTCTCTAGCGCACTTGGTTTTGTCCTCTCTACACCTTTGGGTGAACCAAGGGCTCATCCTGGCTTTCTCGTTATTTCTGTTACCCTTGGGTATAAACCTCTCCTCAGCTTCCTTGCATATAAGAACATAAGAACATAAGAAAGAATGAACACTGCAACAGGCCTACTGACCCATGCGGAGCAGGTCCATGTCCCCCCTCCCCGGATTAACCCAATGACCCCCCCCCCCGGATTAGCCCAATGACCCACCCAGTCTGGTCACCTCCACTCAAGGAAGGAGCACGGCGCCAGACCCAGCAGCATAAGCTAGGCAGGTCCAACTCACACCCACCCACACCCACTCATGTATTTATCTAACCTATTTTTAGAACTACACAACTTTTTAGCCTGAATAACTGTACTCGGGAATTTATTCCACTCATCCACAACTCTATTACAGACCAGTGCTTTCCTATATCCTTCCAGAATCTGAATTTTTCCAACTTGAAACCATTGCTGTGAGTCCTGTCTTGGCTGGAAATTTTCAGCACGCTAATTACATCCCCTTTATTTATTCCTGTTTTTCATTTATACACTTCCATCTTATCCCCCCGAATTCTACGTCTTTCGAGAGAGTGCAGATTCAGGGCTCTCAGTCTATCCTCATAGGGAAGATTTCTAATCCATGGGATCATCTTTGTCATCCTCCTCTATACGTTTTCCAGAGCATTTATATCCATTCTGTAGTACGGTGTCCAGAACTGAGCAGCATAGTCTAAATGAGGCCTAACCAAGGATATATAGAGTCGAAGAACAACCTGAGGACTTCTATTATTTATACTTCTAGATATGAAACCAAGAATTCTGTTAGCTTTATTGCGAACACTAATGCACTGTTGTCTTGGTTTTAGGTTACTGCTAACCAGAACTCTTAAATCCTTTTCGCAATCGGTAGTATTAAGATTTACATTATTTAGTTTATATGTAGCATGGTTATTTAACTGTCCAACATTTAGAACTTTGCATTTGTCAATATTAAACTGCATCTGCCACTTCTCCGACCATTGCATCAGTCTATTCAAATCATCCTGGAGTGCTCTAGTGTCCTCATTAGAATGAATTGGACGGCCTATTTTGATGTCATCAACAAATTTGCTTATGTCGCTATTTATTCCCTCATCTATGTCGTTTATGTAAATTGTGAACAACAACGAGCCCAACACTGACCCCTGAGGAACAACGCTTGCGACGTGCCCCCATTCTGATTTCTCCCCATTTATGCAACTCTCTGCTGCCTATTTGTCAGCCATGCCTCTACCCAGGAAAAAATTTCTCCTCTATTCCATGTGCCTTAAGTTTCCTCAATAGCCTCTGATGTGGAACTCTATGGAAAGCCTTACTGAAGTCCATATACACAATATCATATTCATTACCGTGATCTACCTCCTCAAACACGTTAATGAGAAAAGTTAGTAAATTCGTAAGACAGGAACGCCCCATTGCAAAACCGTGTTAAGATTCATTAATCAATCTGTACCTATTAAGATGGCTACGAATTGCTTCGGCAATTATTGATTCCATAAATTTTCCCACTATGGAGGTAAGGCTTATTGGTCTATAGTTCGAAGCCAAGGACCTGTCACCTGCCTTGTAAATAGGTATTATATTTGCCATTTTCCACTTATCAGGCACTATCCCAGTTTGTAGTGATATGTTAAAAAGATTAGCCA
>NC_091384.1:13303611-13423611 GCF_038502225.1 Cherax quadricarinatus | reverse complement strand
ATATATATATATATATATATATATATATATATATATATATATATAACAAGTCGGCCGCCTCCCACCGAGGCAGGGTGACCCAAAAAGAAAGAAAATCCCCACAAAAGAAAATACTTTCATCACCATTCAACGCCTTCGCCTCACTCACACATAATCACTGTTTTTTCAGAAATGCTCAGAACACAACAGTTTAGAAGCATATACGTATAAAGATACACAAAACATCCCTCCAAACTGCCAATATCCCAAACCCCTCCTTTAAAGTGCAGGCATTGTACTTCCCATTTCCAGGACTCAAGTCCGACTATGTAAAAATAACCAGTTTCCCTGAATCCCTTCACTAAATATTACCCTGCTCACACTCCAACATCTCATCAGGTCCCAAATATCATTCGTCTCCATTCACTCCTATTTAACATGCTCATGCACGCTTGCTGGAAGTCCATGCCCTTAGCCCACAAAACCTCCTTTACTCCCTCCCTCCAACCTCTTCGAGGACGACCCCTACCCCGCCTTCCTTCCCCTACAGATTTATATGCTCTCCATGTCATTCTACTTTGATCCATTCTCTCTAAATGACCAAACCACCTCAACAACCCCTCTTCAACTCTGTAATTAATACATTTATTAACTCTACACCTTCTCTTAATTTTCACACTCCGAACTTTCTGCATAATATTTACACCACACATTGCCCTTAGACAGGACATCTCCACTGCCTCCAACCGTCTCCTCGCTGCAACATTCACAACCCAAGCTTCACACCCATATAAGAGTGATGGTACTACTATACTTTCATACATTCCCTTCTTGTCTACAAAGATAATGTTTTTTGTCTCCACATATTCCTCAATGCACCACTCATCTTTTTTCCTTCATCAATTCTATGATTAACCTCATCTTTCATAAATCCATCCGCCGACACGTCAACTCCCAAATATCTGAAAACGCTCACTTCTTCCACACTCTTCTCCAATTTGATTTCCAATTTTTGTTTATCTAAATTATTTGATACTCTCATCACCTTACTCTTTTCTATGTTCACTTTCAACTTTCTACTTTTACACACTCGCAAACTCGTCCACTAACATTTTCATTTTTTCTTTAGAATCTCCCATAAGCACAGTATCATCAGCAAAAAGTAACTGTGTCGATTCCCATTTTGTATTTGATTCCCCATAATTTAATCCCACGCCTCTCCCTAACACCTTAACATTTACTTTTTTTCAACCCCATCTATATATGTACGTATATATATATATATATATATATATATATATATATATATATATATATATATATATATATATATATATATATATATATATATATATATATATATATGATGCAAGGAATTCGCAAGAGCAGGCGAAATATACACAAACACTGATCTCTGGCTGAGATCTCAGCCAGAGACCAGTGTTTATATATATATATATATATATATATATATATATATATATACATATATATATATATATACATATATATATATACATACATATATATATATATATATATATATACATATATATATATACATATATATATATATATATATATATATATATATATATATATATATATACATATATATATATATATATATATATATATATATATATGCAAAACAACCACTGTGAAAGAATAGAGAAATTCCAAGCGCTTTCGTGACTGCTCACATTATCAAGGAACAATGAAAGTAAAGCATCAAAGGAAGGTATATAAAGGGGTAGCCCACACCTCACTATCAGATCCCACAACAAAGAAACACCTGACGCACAGCAGGCCCGCCGGCCCAACTAGACAGGTCCTTCACACAACCCATCAACAAACTATTCTACCCAAGAAATAAGAATTTTAAAAATTATTATTTGTCCAATGTATAATTAAATTCTTCCCAAATTCTATTAATTATAAATGGATCTAATTTACATAAACCAAAGGAAATATTCATAGTATTGTCAAAACTGCTTTTTATGAAACAAGATTCAATTATATTCCTGTCGACCATGGACTTGCTTGATACTACTTTCTCAACTTTTTGAAAATTAATTGGATGGTTAAAATCTCTTACATGAATAAATAGAGCATTGGAATCTTGTCCAGTTCTAATGCTATATTTATGTTGTTTTAATCTTACTTCGAGATTTTTACCAGTTTGGCCGTAATAAACTTTATCGCAAATTTTACAAGGAAACTTATAGACACATCCATCAGTATTTTGGGGGGAATTCTTTATCAAAAGTTTTTTTACTGTATCAAGATTTTTGAATACAACTTTAATATTAAAAGTCTTAAGAAGAGAAGGCATATCAACCAAGTTTTCATGGTAAGGGAGAACCAACATATTTTTAGTTGAATAAGGCTGGTTGTCCCTTTTTAGATTGTAAAAAGTATTTCTAGCAACTTTAAAAGATTTATCAATTACATTTCTTGGGTATTTCAAATCATTACCTATTTCATAAATTTTGGATATTTCCTCATCTATGAACTCAGGACTACAAATTCGTAAAGCTCTCAAAAACACTGATGAGAAAACAGACAGTTTAACTCTATCTTGATGGGAAGAATAATAGTGGATATAGGAACAGTTATTTGTAGGTTTTCTGTAAATTTTAAATTTGAATTCATTATCACCATTAAAAATTAAAACATCTAGAAAAGGCAATGAGTTATTTTCTTCAAATTCAACAGTAAAGTTTTTAGAATGGGCTAAGCTATTTAATTTGCCAAGGAAATGGTGTATATCTACATTTTTGGGCATAAGACACAAGTATCAAGCAAGTCCATGGTCGACAGGAATATATTTGAATCTTGTTTCATAAAAAGCAGTTTTGACAATAATATGAATATTTCCTTTGGTTTATATAAATTAGATCCATTTATAATTAATAGAATTTGGGAAGAATTTAATAATACATTAGGCAAATAATAATTTTTAAAATTCTTATTTCTTGGGTAGAATAGTTTGTTGGTGGGTTGTGTGAAGGACCTGTCTAGTTGGGCCGGCGGGCCTGCTGCAGTGTTCCCTTTCTTATGAGTCGCACGTCAGGCGTTTCTTTGTTGTGGGATCTGATAGTGAGGTGTGAGCTACCCATTTATATACCTTCCTTTGATACTTTACTTTCATTGTTCCTTGATAATGTGAGAAGTCACGAAAGTGCTTGGAATTTCTCTATTCTTTTACAGTGGTTGTTTTGCATATTCTGAAATCACCTGTTTACTGTGATCTTATTGCAAATATATATATATATATATATATATATATATATATATATATATATATATATATATATATATATATATATATATATATATATATATATATTATCCCACTGGCCAATTCCCAGCAAGGCAGGGAGGCCTGAAAAAGAAAAACTTTCACTATCATTCACTCCATCACTGTCTTGCCAGAAGGGTGCTTTACACTACAGTTTTTAAACTGCAACATTAACACCCCTCCTTCAGAGTGCAGACACTGTACTTCCCATCTCCAGGACTCAAGTCCGGCCTGCCGGTTTCCCTGAACCCCTTCATAAATGTTACTTTGCTCACTCTCCAACAGCACGTCAAGTATTGAAAACCATTTGTCTCCATTCACTCCTATCAAACACACTCACGCATGCCTGCTGGAAGTCCAAGCCCCTCGCACACAAAACCTCCTTTACCTCCTCCCTCCAACCTTTCCTAGGCCGACCCCTACCCCGCCTTCCTTCCACTACAGACTGATACACTCTTGAAGTCACTCTGTTTCACTCCATTCTCTCTACATGTCCGAACCACCTCAACAACCCTTCCTCAGCCCTCTGGACAACAGTTTTGGTAATCCCGCACCTCCTCCTAACTTCCAAACTACGAATACTCTGCATTATATTCACACCACACATTGCCCTCATACATGACATCTCCACTGCCTCCAACCTTCTCCTCGCTGCAACATTCATCACCCATGCTTCACACCCATATAAGAGCGTTGGTAAAACTATACTCTCATACATTCCCCTCTTTGCCTCCAAGGACAAAGTTCTTTGTCTCCACAGACTCCTAAGTGCACCACTCACCCTTTTCCCCTCATCAATTCTATGATTCACCTCATCTTTCATAGACCCATCCGCTGACACGTCCACTCCCAAATATCTGAATACATTCACCTCTTCCATACTCTCTCCCTCCAATCTGATATCCAATCCTTCATCACCTAATCTTTTTGTTATCCTCATAACCTTACTCTTTCCTGTATTCACTTTTAATTTTCTTCTTTTGCACACCCTACCAAATTCATCCACCAATCTCTGCAACTTCTCTTCAGAATCTCCCAAGAGCACAGTGTCATCAGCAAAGAGTAACTGTGACAACTCCCACTTTATGTGTGATTCTTTATCTTTTAACTCCACGCCTTTTGCCAAGACCCTCGCATTTACTTCTCTTACAACCCCATCTATAAATATATTAAACAACCATGGTGACATCACACATCCTTGTCTAAGGCCTACTTTTACTGGGAAATAATTTCCCTCTTTCCTACATACTCTAACTTGAGCCTCACTATCCTCGTAAAAACTCTTCACTGCTTTCAGTAACCTACCTCCTACACCATACACCTGCAACATCTGCCACATTGCTCCCCTATCCACACTGTCATACGCCTTTTCCAAATCCATAAATGCCACAAAGACCTCTTTAGCCTTATCTAAATACTGTTCACTTATATGTTTTACTGTAAACACCTGGTCCACACACCCCCTACCTTTCCTAAAGCCTCCTTGTTCATCTGCTATCCTATTCTCCGTCTTACTCTTAATTCTTTCAATAATAACTCTACCGTACACTTTACCAGGTATACTCAACAGACTTATCCCCCTATAATTTTTGCACTCTCTTTGTCCCCTTTGCCTTTATACAAAGGAACTATGCATGCTCTCTGCCAATCCCTAGGTACCTTACCCTCTTCCATACATTTATTAAATAATTGCACCAACCACTCCAAAACTATATCCCCACCTGCTTTTAACATTTCTATCTTTATCCCATCAATCCCGGCTGCCTTACCCCCTTTCATTTTACCTACTGCCTCACGAACTTCCCCCACATTCACAACTGGCTCTTCCTCACTCCTACAAGATGTTATTTCTCCTTGCCCTATACACGAAATCACAGCTTCCCTATCTTCATCAACATTTAACAATTCCTCAAAATATTCCCTCTATCTTCCCAATACCTCTAACTCTCCATTTAATAACTCTCTTCTTCTATTTTTAACTGACAAATCCATTTGTTCTCTAGGCTTCCTTAACTTGTTAATCTCACTCCAAAACTTTTTCTTATTTTCAACAAAATTTGTTGATAACATCTCACCCACTCTCTCATTTGCTCTCTTTTTAAATTGCTTCACCACTCTGTTAACCTCTCTCTTTTTCTCCATATACGCTTCCATCCTTGCATCACTTCTACCTTGTAAAAACTTTTCATATGCTAAATTTTTCTCCCTTACTGCTCTCTTTACATCATCATTCCACCAATCGCTCCTCTTCCCTCCCGCACCCACTTTCCTGTAACCACAAACTTCTGCTGAACACTCTAACACTACATTTTTAAACCTACCCCATACCTCTTCGACCCCATTGCCTATGCTCTCATTAGCCCATCTATCCTCCAATAGCTGTTTATATCTTACCCTAACTGCCTCCTCTTTTAGTTTATAAACCTTCACCTCTCTCTTCCCTGATGCTTCTATTCTCCTTGTACCCCATCTACCTTTTTCTCTCAGTATAGCTACAACTAGAAAGTGATCTGATATATCTCTGGCCCCTCTATAAACATGTACATCCTGAAGTCTACTCAACAGTCTTTTATCTACTAATACATAATCCAACAAACTACTGTCATTTCGCCCTACATCATATCTTGTATACTTATTTATCTTCTTTTTCTTAAAATATGTATTACCTATAACTAAACCCCTTTCTATACAAAGTTCAATCAAAGGGCTCCCATTATCATTTACACCTGGCACCCCAAACTTACCTACCACACCCTCTCTAAAAGTTTCTCCTACTTTAGCATTCAGATCCCCTACCACAATTACTCTTTCTCTTGGTTCAAAGGCTCCTATACATTCACTTAACATCACCCAAAATCTCTCTCTCTCCTCTACATTCCTCTCTTCTCCAGGTGCATACACGCTTATTATGACCCACTTTTCACATCCAACCTTTACTTTAATCCACATAATTCTTGAATTTACACATTCATATTCTCTTTTCTCCTTCCATAACTGATCCTTCAACATTACTGCTACCCCTTCTGCTCTAACTCTCTCAGATACTCCAGATTTAATCTCATTTATTTCCCCCCACTGAAACTCCCCTACCCCCTTCAGCTTTGTTTCGCTTAGGACCAGGACATCGAACTTCTTTTCATTCATAACATCAGCAATCATCTGTTTCTTGTCATCCGCACTACATCCACGCACATTCAAGCATCCCAGTTATATATAGTTTTTCTTCTTCTCTTTTTTAGTAAATGTCTACAGGAGAAGGGGTTACTAGCCCATATATATATATATATATATATATATATATATATATATATATATATATATATATATATATATATATATATATATATATATATATATATATATATATATGTATATATATATATATATATATATATATATATATATATATATATATATATATATATATATATATATATATATATATATGTGTGTGTGTGTGTGTGTGTGTGTGTGTGTGTGTGTGTGTGTGTGTAGTTGGTGTAAATATTAGTGTTATAAAACAGAGAATGACACCTGGGTGACAGTTGAAAGTCTGGAGTTACATACCTGAACGACGCACACAGTTCACTAAGACAGAAAGCCTCGCGTTCAGGTTGTCGACACAGTTCAGACACGTTACGTTGTTACGGCCGCACAGTTTTCCTGCAAGAGATCCTGATGTTAGTTCCTTAGGTTGTGTAATATGGTAGTGAAACACCGGGTGCTAATACCAAGTGTTAGTGCACAACACAACGTGTTATCAAAGACTCATGTTAGTGTACCTGGTTACCTGGAGGTTATTCCGGGGATCAACGCCCCCGCGGCCCGGTCCATGACCAGGCCTCCCGATGGATCAGGGCCTGATCAACTAGGCTGTTACTGCTGGCAGCACGCAGTCCAACGTACGAGCCACAGCCCGGCTGATCCGGCACTGACTTTAGGTATCTGTCCAGCTCTCTCTTGAAGGCAGCCAGGGGTTTATTGGCAATTCCCCTAATGCTTGATGGGAGGCTGTTGAACAGTCTTGGGCCCCGGACACTTATGGTGTTTTCCCTTAGTGTACCAATGGCGCCCCTACTTTTTATTGGGGGCATTTTGCATCGCCTGCCCAGTCTTTTACTTTCGTAGGGAGTGATTTCTATGTGCAGATTCGGGACCATTCCTTCCAGAATTTTCCAAGTGTAGATTATGATATATCTCTCCCTCCTGCGTTCCAACGAGCACAAGTCAAGTGCTTCCAAGCGTTCCCAGTAGTTAAATTAAGGTGCTTGACAGAACTTATACGTGCAGTAAAGGATCTCTGTACACTCTCTAGATCTGCGATTTCACCTGCTTTGAATTGAGATGTTAATGTACAGCAGTATTCCAGCCTAGAGAGAACAAGTGATTTGAAAAGGATCATCATGGGCTTGGCATCTCTCGTTTTGAACTTTCTCATTATCCATCCTATCATTTTCTTTGCACGTGCGATTGTGGCACTGTTGTGATCCTTGAAAGTGAGATCCTCAGACATTACTACTCCCAGGTCCATTACATTATTTTTCCGCTCTATTGTATGGCCAGAGTCTGTAGTATACTGTGTTCTAGTTATTATCTCCTCCAGTTTTCCATAACGGAGTAGTTGGAATTTGTCCTCATTGAACATCATATTGTTTACCGTTGCCCACTGGAAAACTTTGTTTATATCTTCTTGGAGGTTAACCGCGTCCTCAACAGATGACAACCTCATGCAGATCCTAGTATCATCCGCAAAGGATGATACGGTGCTGTGATGTATATCTCTGTCTATGTCTGATATGAGGATGAGGAATAAGATGGGGTGAGTACTGTGCCTTGTGGAACAGAGCTCTTCACTATGGTAGCCTCCGATTTAACTCTGTTGACCACTACTCTTTGTGTTCGATTTGTTAGGAAGTTGAAGATCCATCTCCCCACTTTCCCAGTTATTCCTTTAGCACGTATTTTATGGGCTATTACGCCATGATCGCGTTTGTCAAATGCTTTTGCAAAGTCTGTGTATATTACATCTGCATTCTGATCTTCCAGTGCATCCAAGGCCATATCATAGTGATCCAGTAGTTGTGAGAGGCAGGAGCGGCCTGCCCTGAACCCATGTTGCCCTGGATTGTGCAGATTTTGGGAATCCAGGTGATTTGCAATCCTGCTTCTTAGCACTCTTTCAAAGATTTTTATGATGTGAGACGTCAGAGCTATTGGTCTATAGTTCTTAGCTAATGCTTTGCTGCCACCTTTATGGAGTGGGGCTATATCCGTCGTTTTAAGTGACTGTGGAATTTCACCCATGTCCAAGCTCCTCCTCCATAGTGTACTTAGGGCACGCGAGAGGGGTTTCTTGCAGTTCTTAATAAACACAGAGTTCCACAAGTCTTGGCCCGGGGCTGAGTGCATGGGCATGTTGTCGATGGCTTTTTCGAAATCTATCGAAGTTAGGGTAATGTCGGAAATCTGGCATACATTTATGGAGTTTTGAGGCTCATTCATGAAGAAATCATTTGGGTCGTCGAACCTCAGTCCGATTAGTGGTTCACTAAACACAGAGTCATTCTGGGATTTCAATATTTCACTCATTTCCTTGTTGTCATCTGTGTAAGCCCCATCCTGTCTGAGTAAGGGCCCGATACTAGATGTGATATTTGCCTTGTTTTTGGCATATGAAAAGAAATATTTTGAATTTCTTTCAATTTCACTAATAGCTTTAAGCTCCTCCTGTCTCTCCTGGTTCCTGTAAGAGTCATTTAACTTAAGTTCGATAGTTTCCACTTCCCTGGTCAGTGCCTCCTTTCGTGTATTAGATATTCTAGCACTCCTGAGGAGTTCAGTGACTCTTCGTCGTCTTCTGTAGAGGGAGCGTCTTTCTCTCTCCAGTTTACTCCTGCTCTTCTTCTTTCTTAGGGAATATGCCTAGAACATGTTTCAGCTGCCAGGAAGTTGATCCTTTCAAGGCACTGGTTTGGATCCATGTCATTTAAGATATCTTCCCAACATGTTTCGTTTAGGACATGGTTTACCTGGTCCCAGTTGATGTTCTTGTTGTTGAAGTTGTATTTTGTGAAGACACCTTCGCAGGTACATGCATTCTGCTGATCAGGACCCCTATGCATGTACGTCTGGACTTCGATTAGGTTGTGATCAGAATTAGTTGTTTTTGATATTCTTATGTCTCTTATCAGGTCCTCATTATTTGTGAAGATAAGGTCAAGTGTGTTTCCTAGTCTTGTTGGCTCCACTATCTGCTGGCTTAAGGTGTGTTTTTCACAGAGGTTTAGTAGCTTATGTGTGTGTGACCTTTCATCTGCGCTACCGCCGGGGATTGTTTCAACTATAACATTATTTGCTACATTCTTCCATTTTGTGTCTTAGGTTGAAATCACCAAGCAGTAAGATGTTTAGGGATGGAGCTGGAAAGTTTTCCAGACAGTAATAAATTTTCAGTAGCTGTTCCTTGAACTGTTGTGAGGTTGCATCTGGTGGCTTATATACAACCACAATGACTAGGTTTTGGTTCTCGATCTTTGTTGACAGAACTTCAACTACCTCATTTGTGGAGTTCAGCAACTCCGCGCAGACGAGGGACTCTTTGACATACAGTCCACCCCCCTCCCTTGTTGCCTGTTCATTCTGCCGCATCTAAAAAGGATGTAACCACTTGTCCATATTTCACTGTCAAAGTGATCTTTTGTGTGAGTCTCTGTGAAGGCTGCAAACATTGCATTAGATTCCTCTAGAAGTCCACTTATAAAAGGTATTTTGTTGTTGGTGGATGGCTTAAGGCCCTGTATATTAGCAAATATGAACGAGGTTGTATTCTGTGTTTGTTGGGGGGATTTTGTTATTGGCATCAGTAATTGTAGTTCTGGAGGGTCATGGGTGGCCACTGGCTGCTCCTCCAGTCTCACAAGGCTCCAAGGTGGTGGAATATTTTTGTTATTTCCTTCCATTTTCTTTTTCCGTTTCCTGCCACTAAAAAATCACCTGGAGTTGGGTTGTCGTAGCTACTATTGTTTGTCTTGTAGGGTCTGTGAATCTTGGTCCCTTTTAGATGGTATGCAGGGCAGTCGATGTTGTAACACTGCTTCTGGAGGACCGAGGAGTGACACATTTTTCGGTGAAAGAAAGTACAGGAAGAAGAACGACACACTCCTTTAGACAGGAGGTCTCTACATTTTTTGGAATGCTCAAAGTTGCATGTCCCATTTTTTTCCTGATATTCGATGCTTACAGATGCCCCAAGCATAATATTTGCACAAATTCACAGTAATAACACTACGTGTTATTAACATGAGTCAGTAATAACACTACGTGTTATTACTGACTCATATTAGTGTACCCCACAACGTGTTATTACAGACTCATGTTAGTGTACTCCACAACGTGTTATTACTGACTCATGTTAGTGTACCACACAACGTGTTATTATTGACTCATGTTAGTGTACCACACAACGTGTTATTACAGACTCATGTTAGTGTACTCCACAACGTGTTATTACTGACTCATGTTAGTGTACCACACAACGTGTTATTATTGACTCATGTTAGTGTACCACACAACGTGTTATTACAGACTCATGTTAGTGTACCACATAAAGTGTTATTTCTTGGCTAGCACCAGAGGTACTGAAGCATTTCTTGGTTATTACCAAAAGTACTGAAGCATTTCTCGGATAGTACCAGAGGTACTGAGGCGTTTCTTGGCTAGTACCAGAGGTGGAAACATAAACACATATTCAGTTTAATATGATCCTTTATTGACAACGTTTCTCCCACACAGTGGGCTTTTTCAAGTCACACAGATCTGTGTGTGACTTGAAAAAGCCCACTGTGTGGGAGAAATGTTGTCAACAAAGGATCATATTAAACTGCATATGTGTTTATGTTTCCATTGTGTCGGTATTTTATACCATATATTTTCATAGTACCAGAGGTACTGAAGCATTTTTTGGTTAGTACCAGAGGTGCTGAGGCGTTTCTTGCTTAGTACCAGAGGTATGTAGATGAATGGTTCAGAGAACCGACATGTTGATAAATTAGACACATGTGCAACTCTTGGGTATCTTTATTGAGGAAACGTTTCGCCACACAGTGGCTTCATCAGTCCATACGTAGGAGAAACTTGAAGAACAGGAGGAGAATGAGGTAATCAGTCCCTCAACCTTGAGTCGATGTGTTCAGTCATTGCAGCAGCTGGTGTTACTAATAATATCACTGCAGCAGCTGGTGCTACTAATAATATCATTGCAGCAGCTGGTGCTACTAATAATATCACTGCATCACCTGGTAATACTACTAATATCACTGCAGCAGCTGGTGCTACTAATAATATCACTGCCGCAGCTGGTGCTACTAATAATATCACTGCAGCAGCTGGTGCTACTAATAATATCAGTGCAGCAGCTGGTGCTACTAATAATATCACTGCAGCAACTGGTGCTACAAATAATATCATTGCAGCAGCTGGTGCTACTAATAATATCACTGCAGCAGCTGGTGCTACTAACAATATCACTGCAGCAGCTGGTGCTACTAATAATATCATTGCAGCAGCTGGTGCTACTAATAATATCACTGCAGCAGCTGGTGCTACTAATAATATCACTGCAGCAGCTGGTGCTACTAATAATATCACTGCATCACCTGGTAATACTAATAATATCACTGCAGCAGCTGGTGCTACTAATAATATCACTGCAGCAGCTGGTGTTACTAATAATATCACTGCAGCAGCTGGTGCTACTAATAATATCATTGCAGCAGCTGGTGTTACTAATAATATCACTGCAGCAGCTGGTACTACTAATAATATCACTGCAGCAGCTGGTACTACTAATAATAATATCACTGCAGCAGCTGGTTCTTCTAATAATATCATTGCAGCAGCTGGTGCTACTAATAATATCACTGCAGCAGCTGGTACTACTAATAATAATATCACTGCAGCAGCTGGTACTACTAATAATATCACTGCAGCAGCTGGTGCTAAAAGTGATATCACTGCAGCAGCTGGTGCAACTAATAATATCACTGAAGCAGCTGGTGCTACTAATAATATCATTGCAGCAGCTGGTGCTACAAGTGATATCACTGCAGCAACTGGTGCTACTAATAATATCATTGCAGCAGCTGGTGCTACAAGTGATATCACTGCAGCAGCTGGTGCTACTAATAATATCATTGCAGCAGCTGGTGCTACTAATAATAATATCACTGCAGCAGCTGGTGCTACTAATAATATCATTGCAGCAGCTGGTGCTACTAATAATATCATTGCAGCAGCTGGTGTTACTAATAATATCATTGCAGCAGCTGGTGCTACTAATAATATCATTGCAGCAGCTGGTGCTACTAATAATATCATTGCAGCAGCTGGTGCTACAAGTGATATCACTGCAGCAGCTGGTGTTACTAATAATATCACTGCAGCAGCTGGTGCTACTAATAATATCACTGCAGCAGCTGGTGTTACTAATAATATCACTGCAGCAGCTGGTACTACTAATAATATCACTGCAGCAGCTGGTACTACTAATAATAATATCACTGCAGCAGCTGGTTCTACTAATAATATCATTGCAGCAGCTGGTGCTACTAATAATATCACTGCAGCAGCTGGTACTACTAATAATAATATCACTGCAGCAGCTGGTACTACTAATAATATCACTGCAGCTGCTGGTGTTAAAAGTGATATCACTGCAGCAGCTGGTGCAACTAATAATATCACTGAAGCAGCTGGTGCTACTAATAATATCATTGCAGAAGCTGGTGCTACAAGTGATATCACTGCAGCAACTGGTGCTACTAATAATATCATTGCAGCAGCTGGTGCTACAAGTGATATCACTGCAGCAGCTGGTGCTACTAATAATATCATTGCAGCAGCTGGTGCTACTAATAATAATATCACTGCAGCAGCTGGTGCTACTAATAATATCATTGCAGCAGCTGGTGCTACTAATAATATCATTGCAGCAGCTGGTGCTACTAATAATATCATTGCAGCAGGTGGTGCTACTAATAATATCATTGCAGCAGCTGGTGCTACTAATAATATCATTGCAGCAGCTGGTGCTACAAGTGATATCACTGCAGCAGCTGGTGCTACTAATAATATCATTGCAGCAGCTGGTACTACTAATAATAATATCACTGCAGAAGCTGGTGCTACTAATAATATCATTGCAGCAGCTGGTACTACTAATAATAATATCACTGCAGCAGCTGGTGCTACTAATAATATCATTGCAGCAGCTGGTACTACTAATAATAATATGACTGCAGCAGCTGGTACTACTAATAATATCACTGCAGCAGCTTGTGCTACTAATATCATTGCAGCAGCTGGTGCTACTAATAATATCACTGCAGCAGCTGGTGCTACTAATAATATCACTGCAGCAGCTGGTGCTACTAATAATATCACTGCAGCAGCTGGTGCTACTAATAATATCACTGCAGCAGCTGGTGCTACTAATAATATCACTGCAGCAGCTGGTGCTACTAATAATATCACTGCAGCAGCTGGTGCTACTAATAATATCACTGCAGCAGCTGGTGTTACTAATAATATCACTGCAGCAGCTGGTACTACTAATAATATCACTGTGGTACTACAAGCAGCAGCTGGTTCTTCTATATATCATTGCAGCAGCTGGTGCTACTACTAATATCACTTCAACAGCTGGTACTACTAATAATAATATCACTGCAGCAGCTGGTACTACTAATAATATCACTGCAGCAGCTGGTGCTACAAGTGATATCACTGCAGCAGCTCGTGCGACTAATAATATCATTGCAGCAGCTGGTGCTACTAATAATATCACTGCAGCAGCTGGTGCTACAAGTGATATCACTGCAGCAACTGGTGCTACTAATAATATCATTGCAGCAGCTGGTGCTACAAGTGATATCACTGCAGCAGCTGGTGCTACTAATAATATCATTGCAGCAGCTGGTGCTACTAATAATAATATCACTGCAGCAGCTGGTGCTACTAATAATATCATTGCAGCAGCTGGTGCTACTAATAATATCATTGCAGCAGCTGGTGCTACTAATAATATCATTGCAGCAGCTGGTGCTACTAATAATATCATTGCAGCAGCTGGTGCTACTAATAATATCATTGCAGCAGCTGGTGCTACTAAGTAATATCACTGCAGCAGCTGGTGTTACTAATAATATCACTGCACCAGCTGGTGCTACTAATAATATCACTGCAGCAGCTGGTGTTACTAATAATATCACTGCAGCAGCTGGTACTACTAATAATATCACTGCAGCAGCTGGTACTACTAATAATAATATCACTGCAGCAGCTGGTTCTTCTAATAATATCATTGCAGCAGCTGGTGCTACTAATAATATCACTGCAGCAGCTGGTACTACTAATAATAATATCACTGCAGCAGCTGGTACTACTAATAATATCACTGCAGCAGCTGGTGCTAAAAGTGATATCACTGCAGCAGCTGGTGCAACTAATAATATCACTGAAGCAGCTGGTGCTACTAATAATATCATTGCAGAAGCTGGTGCTACAAGTGATATCACTGCAGCAACTGGTGCTACTAATAATATCATTGCAGCAGCTGGTGCTACAAGTGATATCACTGCAGCAGCTGGTGCTACTAATAATATCATTGCAGCAGCTGGTGCTACTAATAATAATATCACTGCAGCAGCTGGTGCTACTAATAATATCATTGCAGCAGCTGGTGCTACTAATAATATCATTGCAGCAGCTGGTGCTACTAATAATATCATTGCAGCAGCTGGTGCTACTAATAATATCATTGCAGCAGCTGGTGCTACTAATAATATCATTGCAGCAGCTGGTGCTACAAGTGATATCACTGCTGCAGCTGGTGCTACTAATAATATCATTGCAGCAGCTGGTACTACTAATAATAATATCACTGCAGCAGCTGGTGCTACTAATAATATCATTGCAGCAGCTGGTACTACTAATAATAATATCACTGCAGCAGCTGGTGCTACTAATAATATCATTGCAGCAGCTGGTACTACTAATAATAATATCACTGCAGCAGCTGGTACTAATAATAATATCACTGCATCACCTGGTAATACTACTAATATCACTGCAGCAGCTGGTGCTACTAATATCATTGCAGCAGCTGGTGCTACTAATAATATCACTGCAGCAGCTGGTGCTACTAATAATATCACTGCAGCAGCTGGTGCTACTAATAATATCACTGCAGCAGCTGGTGCTACTAATAATATCACTGCAGCAGCTGGTGCTACTAATAATATCACTGCAGCAGCTGGTGCTACTAATAATATCACTGCAGCAGCTGGTGCTACTAATAATATCATTGCAGCAGCTAGTGCTACAAGTGATATCACTGCAGCAGCTGGTGCTACTAATAATATCACTGCAGCAGCTGGTGCTACTAATAATATCACTGCAGCAGCTGGTGCTACTAATAATATCATTGCAGCAGCTGGTGCTACAAGTGATATCACTGCAGCAGCTGGTGCTACTAATAATATCATTGCAGCAGCTGGTGCTGCTAAAATATCACTGCAGCAGCTGGTGTTACTAATAATATCATTGCAGCAGCTGGTGCTGCTAATAAAATCATTGCAGCAGCTGGTACTACTAATAATATCATTGCAGCAGCAGGTGCCACTAATAATATCATTGCAGCAGCTGGTGCTACTAATAATATCATTGCAGCAGCTGGTGCTACTAATAATATCACTGCAGCAGCTGGTGCTACTAATAATATCATTGCAGCAGCTGGTGCTACTAATAATATCACTGCAGCAGCTGGTGCTACTAATAATATCACTGCAGCAGCTGGTGCTACTAATAATATCACTGCAGCAGCTGGTGCTACTAATAATATCATTGCAGCAGCTGGTGCTACTAATAATATCATTGCAGGAGCTGGTGCCACTAATAATATCACTGAAGCAGCTGGTGCTACTAATAATATCATTGCAGCAGCTGGTGCTGCTAATAATATCATTGCAGCAGCTGGTGCTACTAATAAAATCATTGCAGCAGCTGGTGCTACTAATAATATCACTGCAGCAGCTGGTGCTACTAATAATATCACTGCAGCAGCTGGTGCTACTAATAATATTGCAGCAGCTGGTGCTACTAATAATATCACTGCAGCAGCTGGTGCTACTAATAATATCACTTCAGCAGCTGGTGCTACTAATAATATCATTTCAGCAGCTGGTGTTACTAATAATATCATTGCAGCAGCTGGTGCTACTAATGATATCATTGCAGCAGCTGGTGCTACTAATAATTTCATTTCAGCAGATGGTGCTACTAATAATATCACTGCAGCAGCTGGTGCTACTAATAATATCACTGCAGCAGCTGGTGCTACTAATAATATCACTGCAGCAGCTGGTGCTACTAATAATATCACTGCAGCAGCTGGTGCTACTAATAATATCATTGCAGCAGCTGGTGTTACTAATAATATCACTGCAGCAGCTGGTGCTACTAATAATATCACTGCAGCAGCTGCTGTTACTAATAATATCACTGCAGCAGCTGGTGTTACTAATAATATCACTGCAGCAGCTGGTGCTACTAATAATATAATTTCAGCAGATGGTGCTACTAGTAATATCATTGCAGCAGCTGGTGCTACTAATAATATCACTGCAGCAGCTGGTGCTACTAATAATATCATTGCAGCAGCTGGTGCTACTAATAATATCATTGCAGCAGCTGGTGCTACTAATAATATCACTGCAGCAGCTGGTGCTACTAATAATATCACTGCAGCAGCTGGTGCTACTAATAATATCACTGCAGCAGCTGGTGTTACTAATAATATCACTGCAGCAGCTGGTGCTACTAATAATATCACTGCAGCAGCTGGTGTTACTAATAATATCACTGCAGCAGCTGGTGTTACTAATAATATCACTGCAGCAGCTGGTGTTACTAATAATATCATTGCAGCAGCTGGTGCTACTAATAATATCACTGCAGCAGCTGGTGTTACTAATAATATCACTGCAGCAGCTGGCGCTACTAATAATATCACTGCAGCAGCTGGTGTTACTAATAATATCACTGCAGCAGCTGGTGCTACTAATAATATCACTGCAGCAGCTGGTGTTACTAATAATATCACTGCAGCAGCTGGTGCTACTAATATCACTGCAGCAGCTGGTGTTACTAATAATATCATTGCAGCAGCTGGTGCTACTAATAATATCACTGCAGCAGCTGGTGTTACTAATAATATCACTGCAGCAGCTGGTGCTACTAATAATATCACTGCAGCAGCTGGTGTTACTAATAATATCACTGCAGCAGCTGGTGCTACTAATATCACTGCAGCAGCTGGTGTTACTAATAATATCACTGCAGCAGCTGGTGTTACTAATAATATCACTGCAGCAGCTGGTGTTACTAATAATATCACTGCAGCAGCTGGTGCTACTAATAATATCACTGCAGCAGCTGGTGTTACTAATAATATCACTGCAGCAGCTGGTGCTACTAATAATATCACTGCAGCAGCTGGTGCTACTAATAATATCACTGCAGCAGCTGGTGCTACTAATAATATCACTACAGCAGCTGGTGCTACTAATAATATCACTGCATCACCTGGTAATACTAATAATATCACTGCAGCAGCTGGTGCTACTAATAATATCACTGCAGCAGCTGGTGTTACTAATAATATCACTGCAGCAGCTGGTGCTACTAATAATATCACTGCAGCAGCTGGTGTTACTAATAATATCACTGCAGCAGCTGGTACTACTAATAATATCACTGCAGCAGCTGGTACTACTAATAATAATATCACTGCAGCAGCTGGTTCTTCTAATAATATCATTGCAGCAGCTGGTGCTACTAATAATATCACTGCAGCAGCTGGTACTACAAATAATAATATCACTGCAGCAGCTGGTACTACTAATAATATCACTGCAGCAGCTGGTGTTTCAAGTGATATCACTACAGCAGCTGGTGCTACTAATAATATCACTGCAGCAGCTGGTGCTACTAATAATATCACTGCAGCAGCTGGTGCTACAAGTGATATCACTGCAGCAGCTCGTGCGACTAATAATATCATTGCAGCAGCTGGTGCTACTAATAATATCACTGCAGCAGCTGGTGCTACTAATAATATAATTGCAGCAGCTGGTGCTGCTAATAATATCATTGCAGCAGCTGGTACTACTAATAATAATATCACTGCAGCAGCTGGTACTACTAATAATATCATTGCAGCAGCTGGTACTACTAATAATAATATCACTGCAGCAGCTGGTGCTACTAATAATATCATTGCAGCAGCTGGTACTACTAATAATAATATCACTGCGGCAGCTGGTACTACTAATAATATCACTGCATCACCTGGTAATACTACTAATATCACTGCAGCAGCTGGTGCTACTAATATCATTGCAGCAGCTGGTGCTACTAATAATATCACTGCAGCAGCTGGTCCTACTAATAATATCACTGCAGCAGCTGGTGCAGCAGCTGGTCCTACTAATAATATCACTGCAGCAGCTGGTGCTACTAATAATATCACTGCAGCAGCTGGTGCTACTAATAATATCACTGCAGCAGCTGGTGCTACTAATAATATCACTGCAGCAGCTGGTGCTACTAATAATATCATTGCAGCAGCTGGTGTTTCAAGTGATATCACTGCAGCAGCTGGTGCTACTAATAATATCACTGCAGCAGCTGGTGCTACTAATAATATCACTGCAGCAGCTGGTGCTACTAATAATATCATTGTAGCAGCTGGTGCAGCAAGTTATATCACTGCAGCAGCTGGTGCCACTAATAATATCATTGCAGCAGCTGGTGCTACTAATAATATCACTGCAGCAGCTGGTGCCACTAATAATATCATTGCAGCAGCTGGTGCTACTAATAATATCATTGCAGCAGCTGGTGCTACTAATAATATCATTGCAGCAGCTGGTGCTACTAATAATATCATTGCAGCAGCTGGTGCTACTAATAATATCATTGCAGCAGCTGGTGCTACTAATAATATCATTGCAGCAGCTGGTGCTACTAATAATATCACTGCAGCAGCTGGTGCTACTAATAATATCATTGCAGCAGCTGGTGCTACTAATAATATCATTGCAGCAGCTGGTGCTACTAATAATATCACTGCAGCAGCTGGTGCTACTAATAATATCATTGCAGCAGCTGGTGCTACTAATAATATCACTGCAGCAGCTGGTGCTACTAATAATATCACTGCAGCAGCTGGTGCTACTAATAATATCATTGCAGCAGCTGGTGCTACTAATAATATCATTGCAGCAGCTGGTGCTACTAATAATATCACTGCAGCAGCTGGTACTACTAACAATATCACTGCAGCAGCTGGTGCTACTAATAATATCATTGCAGCAGCTGGTGCTACTAATAATATCATTGCAGCAGCTGGTGCTACTAATAATATCACTGCAGCAGCTGGTGCTACTAATAATATCACTGCAGCAGCTGGTGCTACTAATAATATCACTGCAGCAGCTGGTGCTACTAATAATATCACTGCAGCAGCTGGTGCTACTAATAATATCATTGCAGCAGCTGGTGCTACTAATAATATCACTGCAGCAGCTGGTGCTACTAATAATATCATTGCAGCAGCTGGTGCTACTAATAATATCATTGCAGCAGCTGGTGCTACTAATAATATCATTGCAGCAGCTGGTGCTACTAATAATATCACTGCAGCAGCTGGTGCTACTAATAATATCACTGCAGCAGCTGGTGCTACTAATAATATCACTGCAGCAGCTGGTGCTACTAATAATATCACTGCAGCAGCTGGTGCTACTAATAATATCATTGCAGCAGCTGGTGCTACTAATAATATCACTGCAGCAGCTGGTGCTACTAATAATATCACTGCAGCAGCTGCAGCAGCTGGTGCTACTAATAATATCACTGCAGCAGCTGGTGCTACTAATAATATCATTGCAGCAGCTGGTGCTACTAATATCACTGCAGCAGCTGGTGCTACTAATAATATCACTGCAGCAGCTGGTGCAGCAGCTACTAATAATATCACTGCAGCAGCTGGTGCTACTAATAATATCAGCAGCTGCAGCAGCAGCAGCTGGTGCTACTAATAATATCACTGCAGCAGCTGGTGCTACTAATAATATCACTGCAGCAGCTGGTGCTACTAATAATATCATTGCAGCAGCTGGTGCTACTAATAATATCACTGCAGCAGCTGGTGCTACTAATAATATCACTGCAGCAGCTGGTGCTACTAATAATATCACTGCAGCAGCTGGTGCTACTAATAATATCACTGCAGCAGCTGGTGCTACTAATAATATCATTGCAGCAGCTGGTGCTACTAATAATATCACTGCAGCAGCTGGTGCTACTAATAATATCACTGCAGCAGCTGGTGCTACTAATAATATCATTGCAGCAGCTGGTGCTACTAATAATATCACTGCAGCAGCTGGTGCTACTAATAATATCACTGCAGCAGCTGGTGCTACTAATAATATCACTGCAGCAGCTGGTGCTACTAATAATATCACTGCAGCAGCTGGTGCTACTAATATCACTGCAGCAGCTGGTACTACTAATAATATCACTGCAGCAGCTGGTGCTACTAATAATATTGCAACAGCTGGTGCTACTAATAATATCACTGCAGCAGTTGGTGCTACTAATAATATGGTACTACTCACTAATAATATCACTGCAGCAGCTGGTGCTACTAATAATATCACTGCAGCAGCTGGTGCTACTAATAATATCACTGCAGCAGCTGGTGCTACTAATAATATCACTGCAGCAGCTGGTGCTACTAATAATATCACTGCAGCAGCTGGTGCTACTAATAATATCACTGCAGCAGCTGGTGCTACTAATAATATCACTGCAGCAGCTGGTGCTACTAATAATATCACTGCAGCAGCTGGTGCTACTAATAATATCATTGCAGCAGCTGGTGCTACTAATAATATCACTGCAGCAGCTGGTGCTACTAATAATATCACTGCAGCAGCTGGTGCTACTAATAATATCACTGCAGCAGCTGGTGTTACTAATAATATCACTGCAGCAGCTGGTGCTACTAATAATATCACTGCAGCAGCTGGTGCTACTAATAATATCACTGCAGCAGCTGGTGCTACTAATAATATCACTGCAGCAGCTGGTGCTACTAATAATATCACTGCAGCAGCTGGTGCTACTAATAATATCACTGCAGCAGCTGGTGCTACTAATGTTAATTCATCATAACTAATATTGCTAATTAATCAACCTATTACTACAATAAAATATCTTATACTTCTTATACTAACTTTAACATTTGCTATGATAATTCTCCTTTTACTATTACTACTACACTACAACTAATACTACACTACAACCTTCAAGACTTACTACAACAATACAACTAATACTACAACCTTCAAGACTTACTACAACAATACAACTAATACTACAACCTTCAAGACTTACTACAACAATACAACTATTACTACAACCTTCAAGACTTACTACAACAATACAACTAATACTACAACCTTCAAGACTTACTACAACAATACAACTAATACTACAACCTTCAAGACTTACTACAACAATACAACTATTACTACAACCTTCAAGACTTACTACAACAATACAACTATTACTACAACCTTCAAGACTTACTACAACAATAAAACTATTACTACAACCTTCAAGACTTACTACAACAATGCAACTATTACTACAACCTTCAAGACTTACTACAACAATACAACTATTACTACAACCTTCAAGACTTACTACAACAATACAACTATTACTACAACCTTCAAGACTTACTACAACAATACAACTATTACTACAACCTTCAAGACTTACTACAACAATACAACTAATACTACAACCTTCAAGACTTACTACAACAATACAACTAATACTACAACCTTCAAGACTTACTACAACAATACAACTAATACTACAACCTTCAAGACTTACTACAACAATACAACTAATACTACAACAATACAACTAATACTACAACCTTCAAGACTTACTACAACAATACAACTAATACTACAACCTTCAAGACTTACTACAACAATACAACTAATACTACAACCTTCAAGACTTACTACAACAATACAACTAATACTACAACCTTCAAGACTTACTACAACAATACAACTACAACCTACTACACAACAATACTTCAAGACTTACTACAACAATGCAACTAATACTGTTTCTACAACCTTCAAGACTTACTACAACAATGCAACTAATACTGTTTCTACAGCCTTCAACACTTACTACAACAATGCAACTAATACTGTTTCTACAACCTTCAAGACTTACTACAACAATACAACTATTACTACAACCTTCAAGACTTACTACAACAATACAACTAATACTACAACCTTCAAGACTTACTACAACAATACAACTAATACTACAACCTTCAAGACTTACTACAACAATACAACTATTACTACAACCTTCAAGACTTACTACAACAATACAACTATTACTACAACCTTCAAGACTTACTACAACAATACAACTAATACTACAACCTTCAAGACTTACTACAACAATACAACTATTACTACAACCTTCAAGACTTACTACAACAATACAACTAATACTACAACCTTCAAGACTTACTACAACAATGCAACTAATACTACAACCTTCAAGACTTACTACAACAATACAACTAATACTACAACCTTCAAGACTTACTACAACAATGCAACTATTACTACAACAATGCAACTAATACTATAACCTTCAAGACTTCCTACAACAATACAACTAATACTACAACCATCAAGACTTACTACAACAATACAACTAATACTACAACCATCAAAACTTACTGCAACAATACAACTATTACTACAACCTTCAAGACTTACTACAACCTTCAAGACTTACTACAACAATACAACTATTACTACAACCTTCAAGACTTACTACAACAATGCAACTAATACTACAACCTTCAAGACTTATTACAACAATACAACTAATACTACAACCTTCAAGACTTACTACAACAATACAACTAATACTACAACCTTCAAGACTTACTACAACAATACAACCTTCAAGACTTACTACAACAATGCAACTAATACTACAACCTTCAAGACTTACTACAACAATGCAACTAATACTACAACCTTCAAGACTTACTACAACAATGCAACTAATACTACAACCTTCAAGACTTACTACAACAATGCAACTAATACTGCTACTACAACCTTCAAGACTTACTACAACAATACAACCTTATTACTACAACCTTCAAGACTTACTACAACAATACAACTATTACTACAACCTTCAAGACTTACTACAACAATACAACTATTACTACAACCTTCAAGACTTACTACAACAATACAACTATTACTACAACCTTCAAGACTTACTACAACAATACAACTATTACTACAACCTTCAAGACTTACTACAACAATACAACTATTACTACAACCTTCAAGACTTACTACAACAATACAACTATTACTACAACCTTCAAGACTTACTACAACAATACAACTATTACTACAACCTTCAAGACTTACTACAACAATACAACTATTACTACAACCTTCAAGACTTACTACAACAATACAACTAATACTACAACCTTCAAGACTTACTACAACAATACAACTATTACTACAACCTTCAAGACTTACTACAACAATACAACTATTACTACAACCTTCAAGACTTACTACAACAATACAACTAATACTACAACCTTCAAGACTTACTACAACAATACAACTATTACTACAACCTTCAAGACTTACTACAACAATGCAACTAATACTACAACCTTCAAGACTTACTACAACAATACAACTAATTTTACAACCTTCAACACTTACTACAACAATACAACTAATACTACAACCTTCAAGACTTACTACAACAATACAACTATCACTTCATACTTCAAGACTTACTACAACAATACAACTATTACTACAACCTTCAAGACTTACTACAACAATACAACTATTACTACAACCTTCAAGACTTACTACAACAATACAACTATTACTACAACCTTCAAGACTTACTACAACAATACAACTATTACTACAACCTTCAAGACTTACTACAACAATACAACTATTACTACAACCTTCAAGACTTACTACAACAATACAACTATTACTACAACCTTCAAGACTTACTACAATGCAATACTAACTACTACAACAATACAACTTCACTTACTACAACAATACTATCAAGACTTACTACAACAATACAACTAATACTACAACCTTCAAGACTTACTACAACAATACAACTATTACTAAGAACTACTTATTACAAGACTTACTACAACAATACAACTAACCAAAGACTTACTAACTGACTTACTACAATAATACAACTATTACTACAACCTTCAAGACTTACTACAACAATACAACTAACTTACTACAACCTTCAAGACTTACTACAACAATACAACTATTACTACAACCTTCAAGACTTACTACAACAATACAACTATTACTACAACCTTCAAGACTTACTACAACAATACAACTATTACTACAACCTTCAAGACTTACTACAACAATACAACTATTACTACAACCTTCAAGACTTACTACAACAATACAACTAACAACCTTCAAGACTACAACAATACTTCAAGACTTACTACAACAATACAACTATTACTACAACCTTCAAGACTTACTACAACAATACAACTATTACTACAACCTTCAAGACTTACTACAACAATACAACTATTACTACAACCTTCAAGACTTACTACAACAATACCGTTTTCACTTCCTCTAATTCCTTAATGTTCTTGACCATTTGTGGTGTCCGTAATGGTGCTACGTATGTAGACAGCCTGTACTGTCTGCACAGACAGCCCATGCTGTCTGCCAGCTTAGTTCATATTTCGCGCCACTCAGGTGCTGCCATCTATAGGCCTTGCCACTTCAGTATGCCCAGACATGCCTCCGCCTCACTCTCACAGCGGCCTAGCAGCAAGACACAAGTACCTTCCCAGCTCTCTCTCGTAGGCATGGCCCTCCCGGGCCATGGGCACAACATAAGCCTGTGTACCCACCACTACTTAACAATAAAGTAAGAAGCTCTCCGAAGAAGTTTATCATTTAACCACAGCTTACCAGAACACCAAACTAACCTTTTCGTTATACATATTGCAAGATGGTCCTAACGTACAGTGTAGTGTCGTGAATAACTACTTAGATGCCGAGCCGCTATTCTTAATAGTTTCACATCTGCGAGCATGGACACCTCTGAATCAATCTCTTCCGTCATGTCATTCACATATATCAGATACACCACTGGTCCTAGGACTGACCCTTGTGGAACCCTACTTGATATATACACCTTCTCTGACACCTTGTCACATACCATCGCTTGTTGTTTCCTTCTCAGTTCTTTATTCACCTCCCCAGGTCCCTCTTATATTACTATTGCTTTTCATTATGAATTTTTATTCATATTTTATTCATTCATAGTTTTATTCATTTTATCATTTTTCTCGACAAGTGTGACCATGGTGCTGCAGCGCACAAAATGCGTGATAAAGTAATAACAAGAAAAGCTGGTAGATGGATCTATAATTTCCTAACAAATAGAACACAAAGAGTAACATAGTAAAGTCTGAGGCAGCTACGGTGGAAAGCTCTGTTCCGCAAGGCGCAGTACTCACTCCCATCCTGCTCCTCATTCTCATATCTGACACAGAGATGTAAGCCATAGCTCCGTGTCTTCCTTTGCGGATGACACCTGAATTGCCATGACAGTGACATCCATTGAAGACACTGCAAGACTCCAGGCGGACATCAACCAAATCTTTAAATGGGCCACAGAAAACAATATGAAGTTCAGTGAAGAGAAATTTCAACTACTCTGATATGGAAAACTTCTCATTACATTGTTTAATGCTCCAAACATCAGAGCATTACCTGAAGTCTACCTGAAGTCTACCTGGAGTCTACCTGGAGTCTACCTGATCAACTAGGCTGTTACTGCTGGCTACAAGTAGTCCAACACACGAATCACTGCTCGGCTGATCCGGCACTGAATATTGGTATCTGTTCAGCTCCCTCTTCAAGACAATCAGGGGTCTATTGGTAATTCTGGGAGGCTGTTGAACAGTCTTGGGCCCCGGAAGCTTATTGCGTTTTCTTTTAATATACTAATGGCGCTCCTAGTTTTCATTGGGGGTATTTTGCACCGCCTGCCTCGCCTTTTTAACTTCAGCAGCTAATGTACTAACTTTAGCAACTAATGTACTAATTTCAGCGGCTAATGTACTAACTAAAACAGCTAATATGCTAACTTCAACAGCTAATGTACTACAGCATCTAATGTGTTAATATCAGCAACTAATGTACTAACTTTAGCATCTAATGTACTATTTTCAGCGGCTAATGTACTAACTAAAACAGCTAATATGCTAACTTCAACAGCTAATGTACTAACTCCAGCAGCTAATGTACTAACTTTAGCAACTAATGTACTATAGCATCTAATGTGTTAATATCAGCAACTAATGTACTAACTTTAGCATCTAATGTACTATTTTCAGCGGCTAATGTACTAACTAAAACAGCTACTATATTAATTTCAGCAACTAATGTACATGTTTCGCGTCTTGGAAACGTAATTGCATCAATTACAGGAATTCTGGACCTGAACTAATCACGTCTCTTGTTACATAAATGCTACGCCTGTTATCTTAATTGGGTTATCCTTGTGTGAAATTAAAACTGGTTGGGAAAATATTTTTGCTAGTGGGTTTGAGGACTTGCCTAGTATGGACTTCTTTCTAACTCCTATGTAGTCATTGTTGATAAGTCAGTCATTCACTTTCAGTAAAGTAGGCAGGCGGCAGCAGTAACAACTGATGCTCCTATATGTTTGCCGTGCCCCGGGCATGTCCAAGCTCCAGTGATGGCTGCTGCAACAGCGTACAAGGAACCTGTAGTGACCAAAAGAGGATGACCGGCTTTCAACTACCTGACCTGCTACCAGACGCACGACCAGACAAGTGAATTTTTCCACTACACTGAAGTAACTGACCTCCATAGCAACTGTTCCAGTGTTCCATGAGACGAAAATATAAGTGAAAACTTAAAAAAAAAAAAATCTTGAAGAAAGCTATCAGAGCTGTAGTGACGGATTTTTTCCTTCAGTGTCAAGAGCGGGAAGGAAGTGAACATTTAAACTTGTCTGATACAGCACCTCTTGGTCAGGACGAGTTAACAACAGGATGCAAACCCCGCTGGAAGTGATAAGTGGGACTGTGAAGTGAAGAGTGACGTGGATTTGTGAAGCAAGGAGGCAGGTGAGGGGTGTAGTGGATTTGTGAAGCAAGGGGACAGGTGAGGGGTACAGTGGATTTGTGAAGCAAGGAGACAGGTGAGGGGTGTAGTGGATTTGTGAAGCAAGGAGACAGGTGAGGGGTGTAGTGGATTTGTGAAGCAAGGAGACAGGTGAGGGGTACAGTGGATTTGTGAAGCAAGGGGACAGGTGAGGGGTACAGTGGATTTGTGAAGCAAGGAGACAGGTGAGGGGTACAGTGGATTTGTGAAGCAAGGAGACAGGTGAGGGGTGTAGTGGATTTGTGAAGCAAGGAGGCAGGTGAGGGGTGTAGTGGATTTGTGAAGCAAGGAGACAGGTGAGGGGTGTAGTGGATTTGTGAAGCAAGGGGACAGGTGAGGGGTACAGTGGATTTGTGAAGCAAGGAGACAGGTGAGGGGTGTAGTGGATTTGTGAAGCAAGGAGACAGGTGAGGGGTGTAGTGGATTTGTGAAGCAAGGAGACAGGTGAGGGGTGTAGTGGATTTGTGAAGCAAGGAGACAGGTGAGGGGTGTAGTGGATTTGTGAAGCAAGGAGACAGGTGAGGGGTGTAGTGGATTTGTGAAGCAAGGAGACAGGTGAGGGGTGTAGTGGATTTGTGAAGCAAGGAGACAGGTGAGGGGTGTAGTGGATTTGTGAAGCAAGGAGACAGGTGAGGGGTGTAGTGGATTTGTGAAGTAAGGAGACAGGTGAGGGGTGTAGTGGATTTGTGAAGCAAGGAGACAGGTGAGGGGTGTAGTGGATTTGTGAAGCAAGGAGACAGGTGAGGGGTGTAGTGGATTTGTGAAGCAAGGAGACAGGTGAGGGGTGTAGTGGATTTGTGAAGCAAGGAGACAGGTGAGGGGTGTAGTGGATTTGTGAAGTAAGGAGACAGGCGAGGGGTGTAGTGGATTTGTGAAGCAAGGAGACAGGTGAAGGGTGTAGTGGATTTGTGAAGCAAGGAGACAGGTGAAGGGTGTAGTGGATTTGTGAAGCAAGGAGACAGGTGAGGGGTGTAGTGGATTTGTGAAGTAAGGAGACAGGTGAGGGGTGTAGTGGATTTGTGAAGCAAGGAGACAGGTGAGGGGTGTAGTGGATTTGTGAAGCAAGGAGACAGGTGAGGGGTGTAGTGGATTTGTGAAGCAAGGAGACAGGTGAGGGGTGTAGTGGATTTGTGAAGCAAGGAGACAGGTGAGGGGTGTAGTGGATTTGTGAAGTAAGGAGACAGGTGAGGGGTGTAGTGGATTTGTGAAGCAAGGAGACAGGTGAGGGGTGTAGTGGATTTGTGAAGTAAAGGCAGGGAATCTACTAGTGGCTTCTCGGACAATGGAAGTAAGTCAGTTTATATTGTAAAGTAATCGATGAAGTACAGTACAGGCTGCCATAATTATTTTTATATTTCTTCTGAAATTCGCGGAAGAAGGAAATCAGTCATTGGAATTGGAAAAGGCGACTGGAGTCATGGCTCCATGGACAATGAAAGCCCCATAAATGCCATCCTACCGAAAACGTAAATATTACGATCGTCGCAAGGTATGGCAGCACCGCTTACCCATAATTCAAAATAGTGGCGCACAGCTGTTATTGTGTCTCTCTTATGGGGTGACAAACTAATCCAGGACCGTAAACTAATGTACAAGTGTAAAACATTGGACCTTGTGTTTATTGTGGTGTCAGCAGCCTGTGATGTTTGTCTGGAGTGGGTGCACGTATGGTAGACGTGAGGTGCACGTAAGGTGAACGTGAGGTGCACGTAAGGTGGACGTGAGGTGCACGTAAGGTGGACGTGAGGTGCACGTAAGGTGGACGTGAGGTGCACGTAAGATGGACGTGAGGTGCACGTAAGATGGACGTGAGGTGCACGTAAGGTAGACGTGAGGTGCACGTAAGGTGGACGTGAGGTGCACGTAAGGTGGACGTGAGGTGCACGTAAGATGGACGTGAGGTACACGTAAGGTAGACGTGAGGTGCACGTAAGGTGGACGTGAGGTGCACGTAAGGTGGACGTGAGGTGCACGTAAGGTGGGCGTGAGGTGCACGTAAGGTGGACGTGAGGTGCACGTAAGGTGGACGTGAGGGGGCACGTAAGGTGATCGTGAGGTGAGAGTAAGGTGGACGTGAGGTGCACGTAAGGTGGACGTGAGGTGCACGTAAGGTGGTCGTGAGGTGCACGTAAGGTGGACGTGAGGTGCACGTAAGGTGGACGTGAGGTGCACGTAAGATGGACGTGAGGTGCACGTAAGGTGGACGTGAGGTGCACGTAAGGTGGACGTGAGGTGCACGTAAGGTGGACGTGAGGGGGCACGTAAGGTGATCGTGAGGTGAGAGTAAGGTGGACGTGAGGTGCACGTAAGGTGATCGTGAGGTGAGAGTAAGGTGGACGTGAGGTGCACGTGAGGTGGACGTGAGCTGCACGTAAGGTGGACGTGAGGGGGCACGTAAGGTGATCGTGAGGTGAGAGTAAGGTGGACGTGAGGTGCACGTAAGGTGATCGTGAGGTGAGAGTAAGGTGGACGTGAGGTGCACGTGAGGTGGACGTGAGGTGCACGTAAGGTGGACGTGAGGTGCACGTAAGGTGGACGTGAGGTGCACGTAAGGTGGACGTGAGGTGCACGTAAGGTGGACGTGAGGTGCACGTAACGTAGACGTGAGGTGCACGTAAGATGGACGTGAGGTGGACGTAAGATGGACGTGAGGGGCACATAAGATGGACGTGAGGTGCACGTAAGATGCACGTAAGGTGGACGTGAGGTGCACGTAAGGTAGACGTGAGGTGCACGTAAGGAGGACGTGAAGTGCACGTAAGGTAGACGTGAGGTGCACGTAAGGAGGACATGAGGGGGACGTAAGGTGATCGTGAGGTGAGAGTAAGGTAGACGTGAGGTGCACGTAAGGTGATCGTGAGGTGAGAGTAAGGTGGACGTGAGGTGCACATAAGGTGGACGTGAGGGGGACGTAAGGTTGACGTGAGAGACACGTAAGGTGGACGTGAAGTGCACGTAAGGTGGACGTAAGAGACACGTAAGGTGGACGTGAAGTGCACGTAAGGTGGACGTAAGGTGCACCTGAGGTGCACATAAAGTGCACGTACGGTGCACGGATAATAGTGCTGGTGATATGGAAGGCCCAGTAGCTAGGAATGCTAACCTTAACTTTATCCGTACTCGATACTTAGTACAACGTGAGATCATAGAATCAGTACTATTATCTCAAGCACCACCAGACAAATGTATACACTGTACTAAAACCACCAGACAAATGTATACACTGTACTAACACCACCAGACAGTTGTATACACTGTACTAACACCACCAGACAGTTGTATACACTGTACTAACACCACCAGACAGTTGTATACACTGTACTAACACCACCAGACAGTTGTATACACTGTACTAACACCACCAGACAAATGTATACACTGTACTAACACCACCAGACAGTTGTATACACTGTACTAACACCACCACACAGTTGTATACACTGTACTAACACCACCACACAGTTGTATACACTGTACTATCACCACCAGACAGTTGTAAACACTGTACTAACACCACCAGACAGTTGTATACACTGTACTAACACCACCAGACAGTTGTAAACACTGTACTAACACCACCAGACAAATGTATACACTGTACTAACACCACCAGACAAATGTATACACTGTACTAACACCACCAGACAGATGTATACACTGTACTAACACCACCAGACAGTTGTATACACTGTACTAACACCACCAGACAAATGTATACAGTGTACTAACACCATGAAACAGATGTATACACTGTACTAACACCACCAGACAAACGTATACAGTGTACTAACACCACCAGACAGATGTATACACTGTATTAACACCACCAGACAAATGTATACACTGTACTAACATCACCAGACAAATGTATACAGTGTACTAACACCATGAAACAGATGTATACACTGTACTAACACCACCAGACAAATGTATACAGTGTACTAACACCACCACACAGTTGTATACACTGTACTAACACCACCAGACAAATGTATACACTGTACTAACACCATGAGACAGATGTATACACTGTACTAACACCATGAGACAGATGTATACACTGTACTAACACTACCAGACAAATGTATACAGTGTACTAACACCACCAGACAGTTGCATACACTGTACTAACACCACCAGATAGTTGTATACACTGTACTAACACCACCAGACAGTTGTATACACTGTACTAACACCACCAGACAGTTGTATACACTGTACTAACACCACCAGACAGTTGTATACACTGTACTAGCACCACAAGACAAATGTATACAGTGTACTAACACCACCAGACAGTTGTATACACTGTACTAACACCACAAGACAAATGTATACACTGTACTAACACTACCAGACAAATGTATACAGTGCACTAACACCATGAAACCATACACTGCACACCACCAGACAGTTGTATACACTGTACACCACCAGACAGTATACAGTGTATAACACCATGAAACAGATGTATACACTGTACTAACACCACCAGACAAACGTATACAGTACTAACACCACCAGATGTATACACTGTACACCAATGTATACACTCTACTAGCACCACCAAACAGATGTATATACTCTACTAGCACCACCAAACAGATGTATACACTCTACTAGCACCATCAAACAGATGTATACACTCTACTAGCACCACCAGGCAGATGTATACACTGTTGTATACACTGTACTAACACCACCAGACAAATGTATACAGTGTACTAACACCATGAAACAGATGTATACACTGTACTAACACCACCAGACAAACGTATACAGTGTACTAACACCACCAGACAGATGTATACACTGTATTAACACCACCAGACAAATGTATACACTGTACTAACACCACCAGACAAATGTATACAGTGTACTAACACCATGAAACAGATGTATACACTGTACTAACACCACCAGACAAATGTATACAGTGTACTAACACCACCACACAGTTGTATACACTGTACTAACACCACCAGACAAATGTATACACTGTACTAACACCACCAGACAAATGTATACAGTGTACTAACACCATGAAACAGCTGTATACACTGTACTAACACCACCAGACAAATGTATACAGTGTACTAACATCATGAAACAGATGTATACACTGTACTAACACCACCAGACAGTTGTATACACTTTACTAACACCACCAGACAAATGTATACAGTGTACTAACACCATGAAACAGATGTATACACTGTACTAACACCACCAGACAAATGTATACAGTGTACTAACACCATGAAACAGATGTATACACTGTACTAACACCACCAGACAAATGTATACAGTGTACTAACACCACCAGACAATTGTATACACTGTAGTAACACCACCAGACAGATGTATACAGTGTACTAACACCATGAGACAGATGTATACACTGTACTAACACTACCAGACAAATGTATACAGTGTACTAACACCACCAGACAGTTGCATACACTGTACTAACACCACCAGACAGTTGTATACACTGTACTAACACCACCAGACAGTTGTATACACTGTACTAACACCACCAGACAGTTGTATACACTGTACTAACACCACCAGACAGTTGTATACACTGTACTAACACCACCAGACAGTTGTATACACTGTACTAACACTACCAGACAAATGTATACAGTGCACTAACACCACCAGACAGTTGTATACACTGTACTAACACCACCAGACAAATGTATACAGTGTACTAACACCACCAGACAGATGTATACAATCTACTAACACCACCAAACAGATGTATACACTCTACTAGCACCATCAAACAGATGTATACACTCTACTAACATCACCAGGCAGATGTATACACTCTACTAACATCACCAGGCAGATGTATACACTCTACTAACATCACCAGGCAGATGTATACACTCTACTAACATCACCAGGCAGATGTATACACTCTACTAACATCACCAGGCAGATGTATACACTGTACTAACACCACCAGACAAATGTATACAGTGTACTAACACCACCAGACAAATGTATACACTGTACTAACACCACCAGACAGATGTACACACTGTACAAACACCACCAGACAGTTGTATACACTGTACTAACACCACCAGACAAATGTATACAGTGTACTAACACCATGAGACGGATGTATACACTGTACTAACACTACCAGACAAATGTATACAGTGTACTAACACCACCAGACAGATGTATACACTGTACTAACACCAACAGACAGATGTATACACTGTAGTAACACTACCAGACAAATGTATACAGTGTACTAACACCACCAGACAGATGTATACACCGTACTAACACCACCAGACAGATGTAATCACTATAATAACAGTGACCGTCGACGAGGTAAAAATAGAAAGTTACAATATACAGATCTTAGGTAGGAATAGAAGAGGCAGTGGGGTATGTGCCTTTGTAAGAAATGACTGCCTACAACCTACGACCTGATCTGAATGATGAACTGGAGATTCTATGGCTTGAGGTGTTGCTACCCAGGATTAAACTTATCTTAGTAGGAAGTAGTCATCGCCGCCCCACACATGGTCAGTTCTTAGAGGATTTCTCAAGAGTCTTGTCCAGAATTGATAGCAATTCTGAGACAGTGATATTGGTAGGCTTCAATATCTTTCCAACAGCAAAATAAATGGCTGTGTAACAGGTATATGCAAATTCTAGGACTAAATAATTTCACTCAATTAATTAATGCATCAACCCGGATCACACAGTTCTCAGCCAACATATTAGACCACATACTTTGTAATGACTCTGATAACATTAGTCAGTCAGGAGTCATTACCACAGCTCTTACTGGTAATTTCATCATTTACTGCGCCAGGAAAATCATTAGGGATCAGATAGGCCTACAGAAGACAAAAATGAGGTCAACTAGAAACTTCAGCAAAGAAATATTGGTAAACAGGCTACACAATTTTGACTGGACAGAGATAACAAGTTGCACGGACGTAAACGATGTCTGGGACAAATTCAAAACAATGTTCACTACCATCCTTGATAATATTGTACCAGTTAAAGAGGTTAGGATTAAACGGAGAACTGAACCCTGGATGACTGCTGAGACATTAGATAATATGAAATTCAGAGACAAGCTGCTAAAAAGATTTAAGGCAAACAGACAGGATATTGCAGCACTAAATGAATTCCAGAGTTAAGACATAGTGCAGAGACTTATGAACGGCACAAAGGCTCTAAAATCGACGAGTACAAAGTAAAACAGTTGAGGTATAGCCGTGAACCCGCTGTTAGATCTAACAGTGCTAAATATCGATAACGAGGTATGCCACGAAACAAATGAAGTGGATAATTGTTTTAATTCATACTACACTTGTGTGACATCAACACTAGTAAGTCAACTACCAGCTGCATCAAATACCTTTAACACAGACTCAGATAAATTTAAAACATATTAAACTAATAAAGGCGTCACTCCGATCAGTTGCTCATTAGTCGGAGAGTCTTATGACTTAGTACGGAAAGAACTAAATAAATTAAACTCAACTAAGAACACCGGCCCCGATAACATAACGCTCAAATTCCTAAAGGATGGCGTCTAAATTACCAATTCCCATTCCACACATAACAAATTTGTCTATAGACACAAATACTGTCCTGGGGGATTCAAAAGGCCAGAGTAACTCTTGTCTTCAAGGAAAATAGCAGGTCTGATGTCAGCAACTATAGGCCTGTTAGTATACTCAGTGTGATGTCCAAAATTCTAGAGAAGGCGGTGTACTGTCAAGTAGTTAAGCATCTTAATGACAAAAGCATTCTCCATAGTTACCAATCAAGTTTAAGGAGATCTCATTCAACCGACACTTTCCTCATTAATTTGATGGACTATTTGAGAACTCAAAAGTCGCTAGGAAACCTCTTAGGTAGAGTAACCTTAGACTTGCAAAAGACCTCCGATAAGGTCAGCCACAATATATTATGTAAGAAACTACAAGCTGTCGGCATGGGTACTGTAGACTGGTTTAAAATCCTACCTGAGTAACAGGAAACAAACTGTCAAGATCAGCAACACAGAATCAAAACCCATGCTGATGACATGTGGGGTTCCTCAAGATAGTATCCTGGGTCCTTTACTATTCAAGTGTTAGGTGAATGACATGCCTATCACTGCAGTGCATGACATGCCTATCAGTGCAGTGCATGACATGCCTATCAGTGCAGTGCATGACATGCCTAACAGTGCAGTGCACGACATGCCTATAAGTGTAGATGATAGTTCTCAGTTAGTATCAGGTAAAGACCTACAAGACATCGCTAGGGTACTATCACTAGAACTAGAGTCATGAGCAAACGTTTGGCAGACTACAAATTATCACTACACCTCTGGAAGACAGAAGTCGTACTCTTTGGGACGAAATATAAATTGTAAAGGGTAAATAATTTTAATGTCCAGTGCAATGGGGAATCAATTATTACAGTAAATTCAGTGAAATATCTGGGAATCCCCTTTGAAGTAAGCATGTTAGTTGAACTGATGAGGAACAGTGCAGTAAAGAAAGCGATTGCCAGACTAAAGCTCCTCTACGGACAGACAAGTGTCTACTAACTGTGGCTCGCAGGATACTATGTCTAACTCATACAATACAATTTAGACTACACTTACTTTTCTTGGTACTCTGCCTTACCAAAAAAAAATGAAAGATTGGCTACACATCAGCCAGAAGAAATGGTGAGATTCATTGCACACTTGAGTCCAGGAGCACATGTAGGTAAGAGTGAATTACAACAACTGGACCTGAGTCCAAGAGCACATGTAGGTAAGAGTGAATTACAACAACTGGACCTGTGTCCAAGAGCACATGTAGGTAAGAGTGAATTACAACAACTGGACCTGAGTCCAAGAGCACATGTAGGTCAGAGTGAATTACAACAACTGGACCTGAGTCCAAGAGCACATGAAGGTCAGAGTGAATTACAACAACTGGACCTGAGTCCAAGAGCACATGTAGGTCAGAGTGAATTACAACAACTGGACCTGAGTCCAAGAGCACATGAAGGTCAGAGTGAATTACAACAACTGGACCTGAGTCCAAGAGCACATGTAGGTCAGAGTGAATTACAACAACTGGACCTGGGACCAAGAGCACATGTAGGTCTGAGTGAATTACAGCAACTGGACCTGGGACCAAGAGCACATGTAGGTCAGAGTGAATTACAACAACTGGACCTGGGACCAAGGAACATGCAGGTCAGAGTGAATTACAACAACTGGACCTGGGACCAAGGAACATGTAGGTCAGAGTGAATTACAACAACTGGACCTGGGACCAAGAGCACATGCAGGTCAGAGTGAATTACAACAACTGGACCTGGGACCAAGGAACATGTAGGTCAGAGTGAATTACAACAACTGGACCTGGGACCAAGGAACATGTAGGTCAGAGTGAATTACAACAACTGGACCTGGGACCAAGAGCACATGTAGGTCAGAGTGAATTACAACAACTGGACCTGGGACCAAGGAACATGTAGGTCAGAGTGAATTACAACAACTGGACCTGGGACCAAGGAACATGTAGGTCAGAGTGAATTACAACAACTGGACCTGGGACCAAGGAACATGTAGGTCAGAGTGAATTACAACAACTGGACCTGGGACCAAGGAACATGTAGGTCAGAGTGAATTACAACAACTGGACCTGGGACCAAGAGCACATGTAGGTCAGAGTGAATTACAACAACTGGACCTGGGACCAAGGAACATGTAGGTCAGAGTGAATTACAACAACTGGACCTGGGACCAAGGAACATGTAGGTCAGAGTGAATTACAACAACTGGACCTGGGACCAAGGAACATGTAGGTCAGAGTGAATTACAACAACTGGACCTGGGACCAAGGAACATGTAGGTCAGAGTGAATTACAACAACTGGACCTGGGACCAAGGAACATGTAGGTCAGAGTGAGTTACAACAACTGGACCTGGGACCAAGGAACATGTAGGTCAGAGTGAGTTACAACAACTGGACCTGGGACCAAGAGCACATGCAGGTCAGAGTGAATTACAACAACTGGACCTGGGACCAAGAGCACATGTAGGTCAGAGTGAATTACAACAACTGGACCTGGGACTAAGGAACATGTAGGTCAGAGTGAATTACAACAACTGGACCTGGGACCAAGATCACATGTAGGTCAGAGTGAATTACAACAACTGGACCTGGGACCATGGAACATGTAGGTCAGAATGAATTACAACAACTGGACCTGGGACCAAGAGCACATGTAGGTCAGAGTGAATTACAACAACTGGACCTGGGACCAAGGAACATGTAGGTCAGAGTGAATTACAACAACTGGACCTGGGACCAAGAGCACATGCAGGTCAGAGTGAATTACAACAACTGGACCTGGGACCAAGAGCACATGTAGCTCAGAGTGAATTACAACAACTGGACCTGGGACCAAGGAACATGTAGGTCAGAGTGAGTTACAACAACTGGACCTGGGACCAAGGAACATGTAGGTCAGAGTGAGTTACAACAACTGGACCTGGGACCAAGGAACATGTAGGTCAGAGTGAGTTACAACAACTGGTCCTGGGACCAAGGAACATGTAGGTCAGAGTGATTTATAACAACTGGACCTGGGACCAAGGAACATGTAGGTCAGAGTGAGCTACAACAACTGGACCTGGGACCAAGGAACATGTAGGTCAGAGTGAGTTACAACAACTGGACCTGGGACCAAGGAACATGTAGGTCAGAGTGAGTTACAACAACTGGACCTGGGACCAAGAGCACATGTAGGTCAGAGTGAATTACAACAACTGGACCTGGGACCAAGAGCACATGCAGGTCAGAGTGAGTTATAACAACTGGACCTGGGACCAGAGCACATGTAGGTCAGAGTGAGTTACAACAACTGGACCTGGGACCAAGGAACATGTAGGTCAGAGTGAGTTACAACAACTGGACCTGGGACCAAGAGCACATGTAGGTCAGAGTGAATTACAACAACTGGACCTGGGACCAAGAGCACATGCAGGTCAGAGTGACTTATAACAACTGGACCTGGGACCAAGGAACATGTAGGTCAGAGTGAGTTACAACAACTGGACCTGGGACCAAGAGCACATGCAGGTCAGAGTGAGTTATAACAACTGGACCTGGGACCAAGGAACATGTAGGTCAGAGTGAATTACAACAACTGGACCTGGGACCAAGGAACATGTAGGTCAGAGTGAGCTACAACAACTGGACCTGGGACCAAGGAACATGTAGGTCAGAGTGAGTTACAACAACTGGACCTGGGACCAAGGAACATGTAGGTCAGAGTGAGCTACAACAACTGGACCTGGGACCAAGGAACATGTAGGTCAGAGTGAGTTACAACAACTGGACCTGGGACCAAGGAAAATGTACGTCAGAGAGACATACAACAACTGGACCTGGGACCAAGGAACATGTAGGTCAGAGTGAGTTAGAACAACTGGACAACATGTACTGGACCTGGGACCAAGGAACATGTAGGTCAGAGTGAGTTACAACAACTGGACCTGGGACCAAGGAACATGTAGGTCAGAGTGAATTACAACAACTGGACCTGGGACCAAGGAACATGTAGGTCAGAGTGAGTTACAACAACTGAACCTGGGACCAAGGAACATGTAGGTCAGAGTGAGTTACAACAACTGGACCTGGGACCAAGGAACATGTAGGTCAGAGTGAATTACAACAACTGGACCTGGGACCAAGGAACATGTAGGTCAGAGTGAGTTACAACAACTGGACCTGGGACCAAGGAACATGTAGGTCAGAGTGAGCTACAACAACTGGACCTGGGACCAAGAGCACATGCAGGTCAGAGTGAATTACAACAACTGGACCTGGGACCAAGGAACATGTAGGTCGGAGTGAGTTACAGCAACTGGACCTGGGACCAAGAGCACATGTAGGTCAGAGTGAATTACAACAACTGGACCTGGGACCAAGGAACATGTAGGTCAGAGTGAGTTACAACAACTGAACCTGGGACCAAGGAACATGTAGGTCAGAGTGAGCTACAACAACTGGACCTGGGACCAAGGAACATGTAGGTCAGAGTGAGTTACAACAACTGAACCTGGGACCAGAGCACATGCAGGTCAGAGTTAGTTACAACAACTGGACCTGGGACCAAGGAACATGTAGGACAGAGTGAGCTACAACAACTGGACCTGGGACCAAGAGCACATATAGGTCAGAGTGAATTACAACAACTGGACCTGGGACCAAGGAACATGTAGGTCGGAGTGAGTTACAGCAACTGGACCTGGGACCAAGAGCACATGTAGGTCAGAGTGAATTACAACAACTGGACCTGGGACCAAGAGCACATGTAGGTCAGAGTGAATTACAACAACTGGACCTGGGACCAAGGAACATGTAGGTCAGAGTGAATTTCAACAACTGGACCTGGGACCAAGAGCACATGTAGGTCAGAGTGAATTACAACAACTGGACCTGGGACCAAGGAACATGTAGGTCAGAGTGAATTACAACAACTGGACCTGGGACCAAGAGCACATGCAGGTCAGAGTGAATTACAACAACTGGACCTGGGACCAAGAGCACATGTAGGCCAGAGTGAATTACAACAACTGGACCTGGGACTAAGGAACATGTAGGTCAGAGTGAATTACAACAACTGGACCTGGGACCAAGATCACATGTAGGTCAGAGTGAATTACAACAACTGGACCTGGGACCATGGAACATGTAGGTCAGAATGAATTACAACAACTGGACCTGGGACCAAGAGCACATGTAGGTCAGAGTGAATTACAACAACTGGACCTGGGACCAAGGAACATGTAGGTCAGAGTGAATTACAACAACTGGACCTGGGACCAAGAGCACATGCAGGTCAGAGTGAATTACAACAACTGGACCTGGGACCAAGAGCACATGTAGCTCAGAGTGAATTACAACAACTGGACCTGGGACCAAGGAACATGTAGGTCAGAGTGAATTACAACAACTGGTCCTGGGACCAAGGAACATGTAGGTCAGAGTGAATTACAACAACTGGACCTGGGAGCAACGAACATGTAGGTCAGAGTGAGTTACAACAACTGGTCCTGGGACCAATGAACATGTAGGTCAGAGTGAGTTATAACAACTGGACCTGGGACCAAGGAACATGTAGGTCAGAGTGAGCTACAACAACTGGACCTGGGACCAAGGAACATGTAGGTCAGAGTGAGTTACAACAACTGGACCTGGGACCAAGGAACATGTAGGTCAGAGTGAGTTACAACAACTGGACCTGGGACCAAGAGCACATGTAGGTCAGAGTGAATTACAACAACTGGACCTGGGACCAAGAGCACATGCAGGTCAGAGTGAGTTATAACAACTGGACCTGGGACCAGAGCACATGTAGGTCAGAGTGAGTTACAACAACTGGACCTGGGACCAAGGAACATGTAGGTCAGAGTGAGTTACAACAACTGGACCTGGGACCAAGAGCACATGTAGGTCAGAGTGAATTACAACAACTGGACCTGGGACCAAGAGCACATGCAGGTCAGAGTGACTTATAACAACTGGACCTGGGACCAAGGAACATGTAGGTCAGAGTGAGTTACAACAACTGGACCTGGGACCAAGAGCACATGCAGGTCAGAGTGAGTTATAACAACTGGACCTGGGACCAAGGAACATGTAGGTCAGAGTGAATTACAACAACTGGACCTGGGACCAAGGAACATGTAGGTCAGAGTGAGTTATAACAACTGGACCTGCGACCAAGGAACATGTAAGTCAGAGTGAGCTACAACAACTGGACCTGGGACCAAGGAACATGTAGGTCAGAGTGAGTTATAACAACTGGACCTGGGACCAAGGAACATGTAGGTCAGAGTGAGCTACAACAACTGGACCTGGGACCAAGGAACATGTAGGTCAGAGTGAGTTATAACAACTGGACCTGGGACCAAGGAACATGTAAGTCAGAGTGAGCTACAACAACTGGACCTGGGACCAAGGAACATGTAGGTCAGAGTGAGTTATAACAACTGGACCTGGGACCAAGGAACATGTAGGTCAGAGTGAGTTATAACAACTGGACCTGGGACCAAGGAACATGTAGGTCAGAGTGAGTTATAACAACTGGACCTGGGACCAAGGAACATGTAGGTCAGAGTGAATTACAACAACTGGACCTGGGACCAAGGAACATGTAGGTCAGAGTGAGTTATAACAACTGGACCTGGGACCAAGGAACATGTAGGTCAGAGTGAGTTATAACAACTGGACCTGGGACCAAGGAACATGTAGGTCAGAGTGAATTACAACAACTGGACCTGGGACCAAGGAACATGTAGGTCAGAGTGAGTTACAACAACAGGACCTGGGACCAAGAGCACATGTAGGTCAGAGTGAATTACAACAACTGGACCTGGGACCAAGGAACATGTAGGTCAGAGTGAGTTATAACAACTGGACCTGGGACCAAGGAACATGTAGGTCAGAGTGTGCTACAACAACTGGACCTGGGACCAAGGAACATGTAGGTCAGAGTGAGTTACAACAACTGAACCTGGGACCAGAGCACATGCAGGTCAGAGTTAGTTACAACAACTGGACCTGGGACCAAGGAACATGTAGGACAGAGTGAGCTACAACAACTGGACCTGGGACCAAGAGCACATATAGGTCAGAGTGAATTACAACAACTGGACCTGGGACCAAGGAACATGTAGGTCGGAGTGAGTTACAGCAACTGGACCTGGGACCAAGAGCACATGTAGGTCAGAGTGAATTACAACAACTGGACCTGGGACCAAGGAACATGTAGGTCAGAGTGAGTTATAACAACTGGACCTGGGACCAAGGAACATGTAGGTCAGAGTGAACTACAACAACTGGACCTGGGACCAAGAGCACATATAGGTCAGAGTGAATTACAACAACTGGACCTGGGACCAAGGAACATGTAGGTCGGAGTGAGTTACAGCAACTGGACCTGGGACCAAGAGCACATATAGGTCAGAGTGAATTACAACAACTGGACCTGGGACCAAGGAACATGTAGGTCGGAGTGAGTTACAGCAACTGGACCTGGGACCAAGAGCACATATAGGTCAGAGTGAATTACAACAACTGGACCTGGGACCAAGGAACATGTAGGTCGGAGTGAGTTACAACAACGGGACCTGGGACCAAGGAACATGTAGGTCAGAGTGAATTACAACAACTGGACCTGGGACCAAGGAACATGTAGGTCAGAGTGAGCTACAACAACTGGACCTGGGACCAAGGAACATGTAGGTCAGAGTGAGTTATAACAACTGGACCTGGGACCAAGGAACATGTAAGTCAGAGTGAGTTACAACAACTGGACCTGGGACCAAGGAGCATGTAAGTCAGAGTGAGCTACAACAACTGAACCTGGGACCAAGGAACATGTAGGTCAGAGTGAGCTACAACAACTGGACCTGGGACCAAGGAACATGTAGGTCAGAGTGAGTTACAACAACTGAACCTGGGACCAGAGCACATATAGGTCAGAGTGAGTTACAACAACTGAACCTGGGACCAAGGAACATGTAGGTCAGAGTTAGTTACAACAACTGGACCTGGGACCAAGGAACATGTAGGACAGAGTGAGCTACAACAACTGGACCTGGGACCAAGAGCACATATAGGTCAGAGTGAATTACAACAACTGGACCTGGGACCAAGGAACATGTAGGTCGGAGTGAGTTACAGCAACTGGACCTGGGACCAAGAGCACATGTAGGTCAGAGTGAATTACAACAACTGGACCTGGGACCAAGGAACATGTAGGTCAGAGTGAGTTATAACAACTGGACCTGGGACCAAGGAACATGTAGGTCAGAGTGAGTTACAACAACTGGACCTGGGACCAAGGAACATGTAGGTCAGAGTGAACTACAACAACTGGACCTGGGACCAAGAGCACATATAGGTCGGAGTGAATTACAACAACTGGACCTGGGACCAAGGAACATGTAGGTCGGACTGAGTTACAGCAACTGGACCTGGGACCAAGAGCACATATAGGTCAGAGTGAATTACAACAACTGGACCTGGGACCAAGGAACATGTAGGTCGGAGTGAGTTACAACAACGGGACCTGGGACCAAGGAACATGTAGGTCAGAGTGAATTACAACAACTGGACCTGGGACCAAGGAACATGTAGGTCAGAGTGAGTTATAACAACTGGACCTGGGACCAAGGAACATGTAGGTCAGAGTGAGTTACAACAACTGGACCTGGGACCAAGGAACATGTAGGTCAGAGTGAGTTATAACAACTGGACCTGGGACCAAGGAACATGTAGGTCAGAGTGAGTTACAACAACTGGACCTGGGACCAAGAGCACATGTAGGTCAGAGTGAATTACAACAACTGGACCTGGGACCAAGGAACATGTAGGTCAGAGTGAGTTATAACAACTGGACCTGGGACCAAGGAACATGTAAGTCAGAGTGAGCTACAACAACTGGACCTGGGACCAAGGAACATGTAGGTCAGAGTGAGTTACAACAACTGAACCTGGGACCAGAGCACATGCAGGTCAGAGTGAGTTACAACAACTGGACCTGGGACCAAGGAACATGTAGGTCAGAGTGAGCTACAACAACTGGACCTGGGACCAAGAGCACATGTAGGTCACAGTGAACTACAACAACTGGACCTGGGACCAAGAGCACATGTAGGTCACAGTGAACTACAACAACTGGACCTGGGACCAAGAGCACATGTAGGTCACAGTGAACTACAACAACTGGACCTGGGACCAAGGAACATGTAGGTCAGAGTGAACTACAACAACTGGACCTGGGACCAAGGAAAATGTAGGTCAGAGTGAGTTACAACAACTGGACCTGGGACCAGAGCACATGCAGGTCAGAGTGAGTTATAACAACTGGACCTGGGACCAAGGAACATGTAGGTCAGAGTGAGTTATAACAACTGGACCTGGGACCAAGGAACATGTAGGTCAGAGTGAATTACAACAACTGGACCTGGGACCAAGGAACATGTAGGTCAGAGTGAGTTATAACAACTGGACCTGGGACCAAGAAACATGTAGGTCAGAGTGAGTTATAACAACTGGACCTGGGACCAAGGAACATGTAGGTCAGAGTGAATTACAACAACTGGACCTGGGACCAAGGAACATGTAGGTCAGAGTGAATTACAACAACTGGACCTGGGACCAAGGAACATGTAGGTCAGAGTGAATTACAACAACTGGACCTGGGACCAAGGAACATGTAGGTCAGAGTGAGCTACAACAACTGGACCTGGGACCAAGAGCACATATAGGTCAGAGTGAATTACAACAACTGGACCTGGGACCAAGTAACATGTAGGTCGGAGTGAGTTACAGCAACTGGACCTGGGACCAAGAGCACATGTAGGTCAGAGTGAATTACAACAACTGGACCTGGGACCAAGGAACATGTAGGTCGGAGTGAGTTACAACAACTGAACCTGGGACCAAGGAACATGTAGGTCAGAGTGAGCTACAACAACTGGACCTGGGACCAAGGAACATGTAGGTCAGAGTGAGTTACAACAACTGAACCTGGGACCAAGAGCACATATAGGTCAGAGTGAATTACAACAACTGGACCTGGGACCAAGGAACATGTAGGTCGGAGTGAGTTACTGCAACTGGACCTGGGACCAAGAGCACATGTAGGTCAGAGTGAATTACAACAACTGGACCTGGGACCAAGGAACATGTAGGTCAGAGTGAGTTATAACAACTGGACCTGGGACCAAGGAACATGTAGGTCAGAGTGAACTACAACAACTGGACCTGGGACCAAGAGCACATATAGGTCAGAGTGAATTACAACAACTGGACCTGGGACCAAGGAACATGTAGGTCGGAGTGAGTTACAGCAACTGGACCTGGGACCAAGAGCACATATAGGTCAGAGTGAATTACAACAACTGGACCTGGGACCAAGGAACATGTAGGTCGGAGTGAGTTACAGCAACTGGACCTGGGACCAAGAGCACATATAGGTCAGAGTGAATTACAACAACTGGACCCGGGACCAAGGAACATGTAGGTCGGAGTGAGTTACAACAACGGGACCTGGGACCAAGGAACATGTAGGTCAGAGTGAATTACAACAACTGGACCTGGGACCAAGGAACATGTAGGTCAGAGTGAATTACAACAACTGGACCTGGGACCAAGGAACATGTAGGTCAGAGTGAGTTACAACAACTGGACCTGGGACCAAGGAACATGTAGGTCAGAGTGAGTTATAACAACTGGACCTGGGACCAAGGAACATGTAAGTCAGAGTGAGTTACAACAACTGGACCTGGGACCAAGGAACATGTAAGTCAGAGTGAGCTACAACAACTGAACCTGGGACCAAGGAACATGTAGGTCAGAGTGAGCTACAACAACTGGACCTGGGACCAAGGAACATGTAGGTCAGAGTGAGTTACAACAACTGAACCTGGGACCAGAGCACATGCAGGTCAGAGTTAGTTACAACAACTGGACCTGGGGCCAAGGAACATGTAGGACAGAGTGAGCTACAACAACTGGACCTGGGACCAAGAGCACATATAGGTCAGAGTGAATTACAACAACTGGACCTGGGACCAAGGAACATGTAGGTCGGAGTGATTTACAGCAACTGGACCTGGGACCAAGAGCACATGTAGGTCAGAGTGAATTACAACAACTGGACCTGGGACCAAGGAACATGTAGGTCAGAGTGAGTTATAGCAACTGGACCTGGGACCAAGGAACATGTAGGTCAGAGTGAGTTACAACAACTGGACCTGGGACCAAGGAACATGTAGGTCAGAGTGAACTACAACAACTGGACCTGGGACCAAGAGCACATATAGGTCAGAGTGAATTACAACAACTGGACCTGGGACCAAGGAACATGTAGGTCGGAGTGAGTTACAGCAACTGGACCTGGGACCAAGAGCACATATAGGTCAGAGTGAATTACAACAACTGGACCTGGGACCAAGGAACATGTAGGTCGGAGTGAGTTACAACAACGGGACCTGGGACCAAGGAACATGTAGGTCAGAGTGAATTACAACAACTGGACCTGGGACCAAGGAACATGTAGGTCAGAGTGAGTTATAACAACTGGACCTGGGACCAAGGAACATGTAGGTCAGAGTGAGTTACAACAACTGGTCCTGGGACCAAGGAACATGTAGGTCAGAGTGAGTTACAACAACTGGACCTGGGACCAAGAGCACATGTAGGTCAGAGTGAATTACAACAACTGGACCTGGGACCAAGGAACATGTAGGTCAGAGTGAGTTATAACAACTGGACCTGGGACCAAGGAACATGTAAGTCAGAGTGAGCTACAACAACTGGACCTGGGACCAAGGAACATGTAGGTCAGAGTGAGTTACAACAACTGAACCTGGGACCAGAGCACATGCAGGTCAGAGTGAGTTACAACAACTGGACCTGGGACCAAGGAACATGTAGGTCAGAGTGAGCTACAACAACTGGACCTGGGACCAAGAGCATATGTAGGTCACAGTGAACTACAACAACTGGACCTGGGACCAAGAGCACATATAGGTCAGAGTGAATTACAACAACTGGACCTGGGACCAAGGAACATGTAGGTCAGAGTGAACTACAACAACTGGACCTGGGACCAAGGAACATGTAGGTCAGAGTGAGTTACAACAACTGGACCTGGGACCAGAGCACATGCAGGTCAGAGTGAGTTACAACAACTGGACCTGGGACCAAGAGCACATGCAGGTCAGAGTGAGCTACAACAACTGGACCTGGGACGAAGGAACATGTAGGTTAGAGTGAACTACAACAACTGGACCTGGGACGAAGGAACATGTAGGTCAGAGTGAACTACAACAACTTGACCTGGGACCAAGGAACATGTAGGTCAGAGTGAGTTACAACAACTGGACCTGGGACCAGAGCACATGCAGGTCAGAGTGAGTTACAACAACTGGACCTGGGACCAAGAGCACATGCAGGTCAGAGTGAGCTACAACAACTGGACCTGGGACCAAGAGCACATGCAGGTCAGAGTGAGTTACAACAACTAGTTATGCTGAATGTTGAAGACAGTGTAAAATAACTAAAGCCAAATATCGTTTATAAAATTGTTCATAACCAGCGTTGTTAAGGTCGAGAACCAAAGCAATTATAGAATTAGGGGAAGAGAGAACACTTTACAGTACCTAGAGTCAGTAGTCAGGCTTCAAATACAATTTTCTGTTCAGCAATAAAAGAGTGGAATAGACTGCCAGTACATGTCAGTCTGTCAAAGGATGAGCCTGTTCAAGAAAACAGTCAAAATGAACCTCGTTAGTGATTTCTTGTTTAACTAACATATATATACTATAAACTGATCCTATCTTTAATGTCAATGAAAATAACTAATTTTACCTCTCCCTTGGCTTATCTTCTTTTATCGTAACTCATTTTGCATAGTTAAGATGTTTACCTGTTTTTAACTCTTAAACAAAAATAATATTTAATACAAGGACCCAAATAGAAGTAAGTAACTTTGTCTGACTTTTTGGGTTATGCTGGGTTATGCTGGGTTATGCTGGGTTATGCTGGATTATGCTGGATTATGTTGGGTTATGCTGGGTTATGCTGGGTTATGCTGGATTATGCTGGGTTATGCTGGGTTATGCTGGGTTATGCTGGGTTATGCTGGGTTATGCTGGGTTATCCTGGGTTATGCTGGGTTATGCTGGGTTATGCTGGGTTATGCTGGGTTATGCTGTGTTATGCTGGGTTATGCTGGGTTCTCTACACATATGCTGCTATGTATGGTAATCTATGTAACTGTATTTGTGTATACCTGAATAAATTTAATTAGTCCAGGATAACAGCAACATTGTATCCAGTCACTCACTCAGATAAGTGATAACAAAATAGACGCAGCTCACAAAAAGATTCCTTCAGATAACAACAACATCTCAGAACAACACTTACCAACAGATGTGAGACTTCCTTCGCTGGCACACAAATTCTGACAAGAGGATGGCAAGGGTACGTTTATATACTCACATTCCCCCTCCTCCCTCCCCTCCCCCCATCCTAAAAAAAGTTAGTTCTTAAGGACGCAGTTCCTTGAATCTGATGTCCTTTTATCCTTGGCTGTCACAGACGCTAAATTTTTAAAATTCAAAAATCATCTTATTATTGATATGCTGCAGCTAGCAAGTGTTACCAGCGCGTCATATCCTCTCCCCTGACACTTGGCTGTCCAGGCGAGTTTTACAAGAATTCCGAGGACATCAATAATTCCGTTAATGAAGGTTCAGCTGAAGGACATGAAGCAATTCACTACCAGCTAGCCTGGGTCCACTAATATTTATTCTTTTCTTTTGTATGTTAGGTAAAGATTTCTACTTAGATGGCTCTTAAGACATTAGTGATCAGATTGTGAGTGACAAGATGGTATTTGAAGTTACACACATACACACACACACACACACACACACACACACACACACACACACACATACGCACACACACACACACACACACACACACACACACACACACACACACACACACACACACACACACACACACACACACACACACACACACACACACACGCACTCTGGAGGTCCCAAGGTGGTAATAGCAGTGATGTATAACCCACCACAGAACAGCAGGAGGCCAAGGCAAGAGCACGACGAGAGCAATAGAGCGATGGTTGACACACTGGCTAGAGTGGCCAGAAGAGCTCATGCATGCAGGGCAAAGCTCCTGATCATGGGTGACTTTAACCACAAGGAGATCGATTGGGAGAACTTGGACCCACATGGGGGCCAAGATACATGGAGGGCTAAGATGATGGAGGTGGTACTGGAAAACTTCATGTGCCAACACGTAAGGGACACTACAAGAGAGAGAGGAGAGGATGAACCAGCAAGGCTGGACTTAGAATTCACCTTGAGTAGTGCAGATATCGAGGACATCACATATGAAAGACCCCTTGCGGCCAGTGACCATGTGGTTTTAAGCTTCGAATACACAGTAGAGCTACAAGTGGAGGGAGAAGCAGGAAGGCCAGGACGAATGAAGCCAAACTACAAGAAAGGGGACTACACAGGAATGAGGAACTTCCTGAACGGGGTTCAGTGGGACAGAGAACTGGCAGGGAAGCCAGTTAATGAGATGATGGAATATGTAGCAACAAAATGCAAGGAGGCTGAGGAGAGGTTTGTACCCAAGGGTAACAGGAATAATGAAAAAGCCAGGATGAGCCCATGGTTTACCCAAAGGTGCAGGGAGGCAAAAACCAAGTGTGCTAGGGAATGGAAGAAATATAGAAGGCAAAGGACCCAGGAGAATAAGGAGAGCAGTCGTAGAGCCAGAAACGAATATGCACAGATAAGAAAGGAGGCCCAGAGACAATATGAAAACGACATAGCAGCAAAAGCCAAATATGACCCGAAACTGTTGAACAGCCCCATCAGGAGGAAAACAACAGTCAAGGACCAGGTAATCAGGCTAAGGAAGGAAGGAGGAGAGACAACAAGAAATGACCGTAAAGTATGTGAGGAACTCAACAAGAGATTCAAAGAAGTGTTCACAGAGGAGACAGAAGGGGCTCCAGAAAGACGGAGAGGTGGGGCACACCACCATGTGCTGGACACAGTGCACACAACCGAGGAAGAAGTGAAGAGGCTTCTGAGTGAGCTAGATACCTCAAAGGCAATGGGGCCAGATAACATCTCCCCATGGGTATTGAGAGAGGGAGCAGAGGCGCTATGTGTACCCCTAACAACAATATTCAATACATCTATCGAAAAAGGGAGATTGCCTGAGGCATGGAAGACAGCAAATGTAGTCCCAATCTTTAAAAAAGGAGACAGACATGAAGCATTAAACTACAGACCAGTGTCACAGACATGTATAGTATGCAAAATCATGGAGAAGATTATCAGGAGAAGAGTGGTGGAACACCTAGAAAGGAACGATCTCATCAACAGCAGCCAACATGGTTTCAGGGACGGGAAATCCTGTGTCACAAACCTACTGGAGTTCTATGACATGGTGACAGCAGTAAGACAAGAGAGAGAGGGGTGGGTGGATTGCATTTTCTTGGACTGCAAGAAGGCGTTTGACACAGTTCCACACAAGAGATTGGTGCAAAAACTGGAGGACCAAGCAGGGATAACAAGGAAGGCACTACAATGGATCAGGGAATACTTGTCAGGAAGACAGCAGCGAGTCATGGTACGTGGCGAGGTGTCAGAGTGGGCACCTGTGACCAGCGGGGTCCCACAGGGGTCAGTCCTAGGACCAGTGCTGTTTCTGGTATTTGTGAACGACATGACGGAAGGAATAGACTCTGAGGTGTCCCTGTTTGCAGATGACGTGAAGTTGATGAGAAGAATTCACTCGATCGAAGACCAGGCAGAACTACAAAGGGATCTGGACAGGCTGCAGACCTGGTCCAGCAATTGGCTCCTGGAGTTCAATCCCACCAAGTGCAAAGTCATGAAGATTGGGGAAGGGCAAAGAAGACCGCAGACGGAGTACAGTTTAGGGGGCCAGAGACTACAAACCTCACTCAAGGAAAAAGATCTTGGGGTGAGTATAACACCAGGCACATCTCCTGAAGCGCACATCAACCAAATAACTGCTACAGCATATGGGCGCCTAGCAAACCTCAGAACAGCATTCCGACATCTTAATAAGGAATCATTCAGGACCCTGTACACCGTGTACGTTAGGCCCATATTGGAGTATGCGGCACCAGTTTGGAACCCACACCTAGCCAAGCACGTAAAGAAACTAGAGAAAGTGCAAAGGTTTGCAACAAGACTAGTCCCAGAGCTAAGAGGTATGTCCTACGAGGAGAGGTTAAGGGAAATCAACCTGACGACACTGGAGGACAGGAGAGATAGGGGGGACATGATAACGACATATAAAATACTGAGAGGAATTGACAAGGTGGACAAAGACAGGATGTTCCAGAGATTGGACACAGCAACAAGGGGACACAGTTGAAAGTTGAAGGCACAGATGAATCACAAGGGTGTTAGGAAGTATTTCTTCAGCCACAGATTAATCAGGAAGTGGAGTAGTTTAGGAAGCGATGTAGTGGAGGCAGGATCCATACATATCTTTAAGCAGAGGTATTATAAAGCTCACGGTTCAGGGAGTGTGACCTAGTAGCGAAAAGTGAAGAGGCAGGGCCAGGAGCTTGGACTCGACCCCTGGAGCCTCAACTAGGTGAGTACACATACACACACACACGCTGGTTGTCGTTGATGACCTTGTTCCGTTCCAGATGTTCCACCACTCTCCTGATAATCTTCTCCATGACTTTGCATACTATACACGTCAGAGACACTGGTCTGTAGTTTAGTGCTTCATTTCTGTCTCCTTTCTTAAAAATGGGAACTACATTTGCCGTCTTCCATGCCTCAGGTAGTTGCCCAGTTTCAATGGTTATATTGAAGATTGTGGTTAGTGGCACGCAGGAGCAGAGAGACTGTGCGTGCCGCTAACCAAAATCTTCAACAATTCCCTTGAAACTGGGCAACTGCCTGAGGTATGGAAGACGGCAAATGTAGTCCCCATTTTTAAGAAAGGAGGCAAAAAAGAGGCACTAAACTACTGACCAGTGTCTCTGACGTGTATAGTTTGCAACCCTAGAGGAGCTGAAAATTTCGATCACTGCAGCAGTTGGTATGATAACACCAAATATGCTACAGAGAGTCTGGGCCGAACTGGACTATCATATCGATGTTTGCCGAGCAACCAGAGGGGCGAACATTGAGTGCCTCAAATGCTACCCTATACCACATGAAACTGAATGATATCCTGCATCTGAAGCTACTAACTCTGAAAGATTATTACAATAAAGTTACATGTTTTTCCTGTTTGACATCAGGGAGTGTTTTTGTTGATTTCAGAGTATATTCAAGGAATGATGTATGTTTGTGTGTATTCACCAGAAGGTATGTATCTTTCAGTGAATATACACCGAGGGATTTGTATTTTAGTGTATACTCACCGAGAGACATGTATTTCAGCGTTGATAAACAGAGATATGTATATCAGTGTACGCACAAGAAATTTTAATTTTCGCTTCAGCATTAAAGTACGTATTCCCGACTGTTATTATATAAGTCTATTACTGTAACAGTATAAAAATAATTTATGCTCTTGCTTCATCTATCAGTAACTTGAAGACTCACCTCGACTTGGAATTCCTCAAATTTTGATATTAGATGAAATATCATCGTGAACGAAAATATATATAAAATATTCCAATCCTCTGAAGATGGTGGTTAACGAAGAAGAAAGCAAACTGTTAACAGTATTTTTTCTCAATGAAACTTAGTTAATTTATTTCTCTTGATATTTCTAGAGCATCTAAGAAATAAATTGGAGTGGTGTTAAGAGTATCAATGTGAGTTGCATGGAAGTTGTGTTTACAGTACACTGGTCTTCTGCAGTAATTATCATACTTATGACTTCACAAACACCGTCTTTTTACGATGGTATTTGATTATGATAGTCTTATTCTTGTTATTGTTGCTGCTGATGTTCACCTTGATCACTATATTGTTAAATAATCTAATCTTCACAATGCACGCGACTTGACTTCAATATTTGTCTTTTAATCTCCTTTTCCTGATATTTCCTGGTGTTTTTATTAACTTTTCTTGTCTTATGACTTCTTCACCTGTGTTGACCTAGTTCCTGGAGTTTTCTTCAACTGACCTGTATTTTGACATTTTCCTCATTTCTTTGACCTGTCCACTAGTTTTCTCCCAACTTTCTATCTTAATTCATACTTAATGGTGATTTTGAATCAATATTGCGTAGTCTAAAATTTCATACAAAAGTGCGAACGTGTGAAGGTCTTTACAGGCAGGAGTCGTGAGTATCCGGTATATATGTGCGTGTTCAATATTAGCCAGCCACGTCAACTGGAACTCAAATACATTCGGAAGCAATTTTATGAAATGAGAATCACCTCCAAGACTCCTTGATAGTATGATAGTCATTTTGGGTCATAAAGAAAGAAAACTTATTTTTAACATGCTGTTTCTTTGACTACTATACATTCGTTGAAGTCGATGCTGTGATGCTGTGATGCTGTGATGCTGTGATGCTGTGAACAAGTTTGAACACCAATGTCTAGTAGCTTGATATTCTTTGTGACAAAGTATTTCTAGCACTCAAAATCAGTATATTATGTCTGATCCATGGATCAGGTCGGTGTTTGTTGAAAGTCAGCATCAGGATGTAGTGACGCAGCAAGTAAGGACGGGGGAAAGGTTGTTGTGGACACTGACGCAGCTACGGAGGGGACGGGGGAAAGGTTGTTGTGGACACTGACGCAGCTACGGAGGGGACGGGGGAAAGGTTGTTGTGGACACTGACGCAGCTACGGAGGGGACGGGGGAAAGGTTGTTGTGGACACTGACGCAGCTACGGAGGGGACGGGGGAAAGGTTGTTGTGGACACTGACGCAGCTACGGAGGGGACGGGGGAAAGGTTGTTGTGGACACTGACGCAGCTACGGAGGGGACGGGGGAAAGGTTGTTGTGGACACTGACGCAGCTACGGAGGGGACGGGGGGGAGGTTGTTGTGGACACTGACGCAGCTACGGAGGGACGGGGGGGAGGTTGTTGTGGACACTGACGCAGCTACGGAGGGGACGGGGGGTAGGTTGTTGTGTACACTGACGCAGCTACGTAGGGGACGGGGGGAAGGTTGTTGTGGACACTGACGCAGCTACGGAGGGACGGGGGGGGGGAGGTTGTTGTGAACACTGACGCAGCTACGGAGGGACGGAGGGGAGGTTGTTGTGGACACTGACGCAGCTACGTATGGGACGGGGGGAGGTTGTTGTGGACACTGACGCAGCTACGGATGGGACGGGGGGGGAGGTTGTTGTGGACACTGACGCAGCTACGGAGGGACGGGGGGGAGGTTGTTGTGAACACTGACGCAGCTACGGAGGGACGGGGGGGGAGGTTGTTGTGGACACTGACGCAGCTACGTATGGGACGGGGGGAGGTTGTTGTGGACACTGCCGCAGCTACGGATGGGACGGGGGGGGAGGTTGTTGTGGATACTGACGCAGCTACGGAGGGACGGGGGGAAGGTTGTTGTGGACACTGACGCAGCTACGGAGGGACTGGGGGGGAGGTTTTTGTGGACACTGACGCAGCTACGTATGGGATGGGGGGAGGTTGGTGTGGACACTGACGCAGCTACGTAGGGGACAGGGGGAAGGTTGTTGTGGACACTGACGCAGCTACGTAGGGGACGGGGGGGAAGGTTGTTGTGGACACTGACGAAGCTATGGAGGGACGGGGGGGGGAGGTTGTTGTGGACACTGACGCAGCTACGGAGGGACGGGAGGAAGGTCGTTGTGGACACTGACGCAGCTACGGAGGGGACGGGGGGAGGTTGTTGTAGACACTGACGCAGCTACGTAGGGGACGGGGGTAAGGTTGTTGTGGACACTGACGCAGCTACGTATGGGACGGGGGAAGGTTGTTGTGGACACTGACGCAGCTACGTAGGGGACGGGGGGAAGGTTGTTGAGGACACTGACGCAGCTACGTAGGGGACGGGGGGTAATGTTATTGTGGACACTGACGAAGCTACGGAGGGACGGGGGGGAGGTTGTTGTGGACACTGATGTAGCTACGGAGGGACGGGATGAAGGTTGTTGTGGACACTGACGCAGCTCCGGAGGGGACGGGGGGAGGTTGTTGTGGACACTGACGCAGCTACGGAGGGACGGGAGGAAGGTTGTTGTGGACACTGACGCAGCTACGGAGGGGACGGGGGGAGGTTGTTGTAGACACTGACGCAGCTACGTAGGGGACGGGGGTAAGGTTGTTGTGGACACTGATGCAGCTACGTATGGGACGGGGGAAGGTTGTTGTGGACACTGACGCAGCTACGTAGGGGACGGGGGGAAGGTTGTTGAGGACACTGACACAGCTACGTAGGGGACGGGGGGTAATGTTATTGTGGACACTGACGAAGCTACGGAGGGACGGGGGGGATGTTGTTGTGGACACTGATGTAGCTACGGCGGGACGGGAGGAAGGTTGTTGTGGACACTGACGCAGCTACGGAGGGGACGTGGGGAGGTTGTTGTGGACACTGACGCAGCTGCGTAGGGGACGGGGGTAAGGTTGTTGTAGACACTGACGCAGCTACGGAGGGACGATGGCGGAGGTTGTTGTGGACACTGATGCAGCTACGGAGGGACGGGGGGGGAGGTTGTTGTGGACACTGACGAAGCTATGGAGGGACGGGGGGGGGAGGTTGTTGTGGACACTGACGCAGCTACGGAGGGACGGGAGGAAGGTTGTTGTGGACACTGACGCAGCTACGGAGGGGACGGGGGGAGGTTGTTGTAGACACTGACGCAGCTACGTAGGGGACGGGGGTATGGTTGTTGTGGACACTGACGCAGCTACGTATGGGACGGGGAAAGGTTGTTGTGGACACTGACGCAGCTACGTAGGGGACGGGGGGAAGGTTGTTGAGGACACTGACGCAGCTACGTAGGGGACGGGGGGTAATGTTATTGTGGACACTGACGAAGCTACGGAGGGACGGGGGGGAGGTTGTTGTGGACACTGATGTAGCTACGGAGGGACGGGAGGAAGGTTGTTGTGGACACTGACGCAGCTACGGAGGGGACGGGGGGAGGTTGTTGTGGACACTGACGCAGCTGCGTAGGGGACGGGGGTAAGGCTGTTGTAGACACTGACGCAGCTACGGAGGGACGATGGGGGAGGTTGTTGTGGACACTGATGCAGCTACGGAGGGACGGGGGGGGAGGTGGTTGTGGACACTGACGCAGCTCCGGAGGGACGGGGGGAAGGTTGTTGTGGACACTGACGCAGCTACGGAGGGACGGGGGGGAGGTTGTTGTGAACACTGACGCAGCTACGGAGGGACGGGGGGGGGAGGTTGTTGTGGACACTGACGCAGCTACGGAGGGACGGAGGGGAGGTTGTTGTGAACACTGACGCAGCTACGGAGGGACGGGGGGGAGGTTGTTGTGGACACTGACGCAGCTACGTATGGGACGGGGGGAGGTTGTTGTGGACACTGACGCAGCTACGGATGGGACGGGGGGGAAGGTTGTTGTGCACACTGACGCAGCTACGGAGGGACGGGGAGGGGAGGTTGTTGTGAACACTGACGCAGCTACGGAGGGACGGAGGGGAGGTTGTTGTGGACACCGACGCAGCTACGTATGGGACGGGGGGAGGTTGTTGTGGACACTGACGCAGCTACGTAGGGGACGGGGGGAAGGTTGTTGAGGACACTGACGCAGCTACGTAGGGGACGGGGGGTAATGTTATTGTGGACACTGACGAAGCTACGGAGGGACGGGGGGGGAGGTTGTTGTGGACACTGATGTAGCTACGGAGGGACGGGAGGAAGGTTGTTGTGGACACTGACGCAGCTACGGAGGGGACGGGGGGAGGTTGTTGTGGACACTGACGCAGCTGCGTAGGGGACGGGGGTAAGGTTGTTGTAGACACTGACGCAGCTACGGAGGGACGATGGGGGAGGTTGTTGTGGACACTGATGCAGCTACGGAGGGACGGGGGGAAGGTTGTTGTGAACACTGACGCAGCTACGGAGGGACGATGGGGGAGGTTGTTGTGGACACTGATGCAGCTACGGAGGGACGGGGGGGGAGGTTGTTGTGGACACTGACGCAGCTACGGAGGGACGGGGGGAAGGTTGTTGTGGACACTGACGCAGCTACGGAGGGACGGGGGGGGAGGTTGTTGTGAACACTGACGCAGCTACGGAGGGACGTGGGGGGAGGTTGTTGTGAACACTGACGCAGCTACGGAGGGACGGGGGGGAGGTTGTTGTGAACACTGACGCAGCTACGTATGGGACGGGGGGAGGTTGTTGTGGACACTGACGCAGCTACGGATGGGACGGGGGGGAAGGTTGTTGTGGACACTGACGCAGCTACGGAGGGACGGGGAGGGGAGGTTGTTGTGAACACTGACGCAGCTACGGAGGGACGGAGGGGAGGTTGTTGTGGACACTGACGCAGCTACGTATGGGACGGGGGGAGGTTGTTGTGGACACTGACGCAGCTACGGATGGGACGGGGGGGAAGGTTGTTGTGGACACTGACGCAGCTACGGAGGGACGGGGGGGGAGGTTGTTGTGAACACTGACGCAGCTACGGAGGGACGGGGGGGAGGTTGTTGTGGACACTGACGCAGCTACGTATGGGACGCGGGGAGGTTGTTGTGGACACTGACGCAGCTACGGATGGGACGGGGGGGAAGGTTGTTGTGGATACTGACGCAGCTACGGAGGGACGGGGGGAAGGTTGTTGTGGACACTGACGCAGCTACGGAGGGACGGGGGGGGAGGTTTTTGTGGACACTGACGCAGCTACGAATGGGATGGGGGGAGGTTGTTGTGGACACTGACGCAGCTACGTAGGGGACGGGGGGACGGTTGTTGTGGACACTGACGCAGCTACGTAGGGGACGGGGGGGAAGGTTGTTGTGGACACTGACGAAGCTATGGAGGGACGGGGGGGGGAGGTTGTTGTGGACACTGACGCAGCTACGGAGGGACGGGAGGAAGGTTGTTGTGGACACTGACGCAGCTACGGAGGGGACGGGGGAAGGTTGTTGTAGACACTGACGCAGCTACGGAGGGGACGGGGGTAAGGTTGTTGTGGACACTGACGCAGCTACGTAGGGGACGGGGGAAGGTTGTTGTGGACACTGACGCAGCTACGTAGGGGACGGGGGGAAGGTTGTTGAGGACACTGACGCAGCTACGTAGGGGACGGGGGGTAATGTTATTGTGGACACTGACGAAGCTACGGAAGGACGGGGGGGGGAGGTTGTTGTGGACACTGATGTAGCTACGGAGGGACGGGTGGAAGGTTGTTGTGGACACTGACGCAGCTACGGAGGGGACGGGGGGAGGTTGTTGTGGACACTGACGCAGCTGCGTATGGGACGGGGGTAAGGTTGTTGTAGACACTGACGCAGCTACGGAGGGACGATGGGGGAGGTTGTTGTGGACACTGACGAAGCTATGGAGGGACGGGGGGGGAGGTTGTTATGGACACTGACGCAGCTACGGAGGGACGGGAGGAAGGTTGTTGTGGACACTGACGCAGCTACGGAGGGGACGGGGGGAGGTTGTTGTAGACACTGACGCAGCTACGTAGGGGACGGGGGTATGGTTGTTGTGGACACTGACGCAGCTACGTATGGGACGGGGAAAGGTTGTTGTGGACACTGACGCAGCTACGTAGGGGACGGGGGGAAGGTTGTTGAGGACACTGACGCAGCTACGTAGGGGACGGGGGGTAATGTTATTGTGGACACTGACGAAGCTACGGAGGGACGGGGGGGGAGGTTGTTGTGGACACTGATGTAGCTACGGAGGGACGGGAGGAAGGTTGTTGTGGACACTGACGCAGCTACGGAGGGGACGGGGGGAGGTTGTTGTGGACACTGACGCAGCTACGGAGGGGACGGGGGTAAGGTTGTTGTAGACACTGACGCAGCTACGGAGGGACGATGGGGGAGGTTGTTGTGGACACTGATGCAGCTACGGAGGGACGGGGGGGAGGTTGTTGTGGACACTGACGCAGCTACGGAGGGACGGGGGGAAGGTTGTTGTGCACACTGACGCAGCTACGGAGGGACGGGGGGGAGGTTGTTGTGAACACTGACGCAGCTACGGAGGGACGGGGGGGGCAGGTTGTTGTGGACACTGACGCAGCTACGGAGGGACGGGGGGGAGGTTGTTGTGAACACTGACGCAGCTACGGAGGGACCGGGGGGGGAGGTTGTTGTGGACACTGACGCAGCTACGGAGGGATGGGGGTAAGGTTGTTGTGGACACTGACGCAGCTACGGAGGGACGGGAGGGAGGTTGTTGTGGACACTGACGCAGCTACGGAGGGACGGGGGGAAGGTTGTTGTGGACACTGCCGCAGCTACGGAGGGACGGGGGGGAGGTTGTTGTGGACACTGACGCAGCTACGGAGGGACGGGGGGGGCAGGTTGTTGTGGACACTGACGCAGCTACGGAGGGGACGGGGGGAAGGTAGTTGTGGACACTGACGCAGCTACGGAGGGGACGCGGGTAAGGTTGTTGTGGACACTGACGCAGCTACGGAGGGGACGGGGGGAAGGTTGTTGTGGACACTGACGCAGCTACGGAGGGGACGGGGGGAAGGTTGTTGTGGACACTGACGCAGCTACGGAGGGACGGGGGGGAGGTTGTTGTGGACACTGACGCAGCTACGGAGGGACGGGGGGGAGGTTGTTGTGGACACTGTCGCAGCTACTGAGGGAACGGGGATAAGGTTGCTGTGGACACTGACGCAGCTACGGAGGGAACGGGGGAAGGTTGTTGTGGACACTGACGCAGCTACGGAAGGGATGGGGAGATTAATGTGGACACAGTGACGCAAACTATGGAGGGACGGCGGGTAGATTGTTGTGGACACAGTGACACAAACTATGGAGGGACGGCGGGTAGATTGTTGTGGACACAGTGACACAAACTATGGAGGGACGGCGGGTAGATTGTTGTGGACACAGTGACACAAACTATGGGGGACGGCGGGTAGATTGTTGTGGCCACAGTGCCACAAACTATGTAGGGACGGCGGGTAGATTGTTGTGGACACAGTGACACAAACTATGGAGGGACGGCGGGTAGATTGTTGTGGACACAGTGACACAAACTATGGAGGGACGGCGGGTAGATTGTTATGGACACAGTGACCCAAACTATGGAGGGACGGCGGGTAGATTGTTGTGGACACAGTGACACAAACTATGGAGGGACGGCGGGTAGGTTGTTGTGGACACAGTGACACAAACTATGGAGGGACGGCGGGTAGATTGTTGTGGACACAGTGACACAAACTATGGAGGGACGGCGAGTAGGTTGTTGTGGACACAGTGACACAAACTATGGAGGGACGGCGGGTAGATTGTTGTGGACACAGTGACACAAACTATGGAGGGACGGCGAGTAGGTTGTTGTGGACACAGTGACACAAACTATGGAGGGACGGCGGGTAGGTTGTTGTGGACACAGTGACACAAACTATGGAGGGACTGTGAGTAGGTTGTTGTGGACACAGTGACACAAACTATGGAGGGACGGCGAGTAGGTTGTTGTGGACACAGTGACACAAACTATGGAGGGACCGCGGGTAGATTGTTGTGGACACAGTGACACAAACTATGGAGGGACGGCGGGTAGGTTGTTGTGGACACAGTGACACAAACTATTGAGGGACGGCGGGTAGGTTGTTGTGGACACAGTGACACAAACTATGGAGGGACGGCGGGTAGGTTGTTGTGGACACAGTGACACAAACTATGAAGGGACGGCGGGTAGATTGTTGTGGACACAGTGACACAAACTATGGAGGGACGGCGGGTAGGTTGTTGTGGACACAGTGACACAAACTATGGAGGGACGGCGGGTAGGTTGTTGTGGACACAGTGACACAAACTATAGAGGGACGGCGGGTAGGTTGTTGTGGACACAGTGACACAAACTATGGAGGGACGGCGAGTAGGTTGTTGTGGACACAGTGACACAAACTAGGGAGGGACGGCGGGTAGGTTGTTGTGGACACAGTGACACAAACTAGGGAGGGACGGCGAGTAGGTTGTTGTGGACACAGTGACACAAACTAGGGAGGGACGGCGAGTAGGTTGTTGTGGACACAGTGACACAAACTATGGAGGGACGGCGAGTAGGTTGTTGTGGACACAGTGACACAAACTATGGAGGGACGGCGGGTAGGTTGTTGTGGACACAGTGACACAAACTATGGAGGGACGGCGAGTAGGTTGTTGTGGACACAGTGACACAAACTATGGAGGGACGGCGAGTAGGTTGTTGTGGACACAGTGACACAAACTATGGAGGGACGGCGGGTAGGTTGTTGTGGACACAGTGACACAAACTATGGAGGGACGGCGAGTAGGTTGTTGTGGACACAGTGACACAAACTAGGGAGGGACGGCGAGTAGGTTGTTGTGGACACAGTGACACAAACTATGGAGGGACGGCGAGTAGGTTGTTGTGGACACAGTGACACAAACTATGGAGGGACGGCGAGTAGGTTGTTGTGGACACAGTGACACAAACTATGGAGGGACGGCGGGTAGGTTGTTGTGGACACAGTGACACAAACTATGGAGGGACGGCGGGTAGGTTGTTGTGGACACAGTGACACAAACTATGGAGGGACGGCGGGTAGGTTGTTGTGGACACAGTGAAGCAACTACAAAGGAGAATGGTGAAGAACAGACTGCTGCACCTCTCCTGCCTAGAGTATATAAGAAAATAAGAAAGGAGGTACACTATATAAGCTACTTCTTCCCACATATGCTATGTTCTTTTCAAAACTGATGGACTGATCACATCGACTCAATTCTGAGGGACTGATTACCTCAAACTCCTTCCGTTCTTCGCCATTCTCCTTTGTATGGACTGATGAAGCCACTGTGTGGCAAAATGTTTCCTCATTAAAGATACTGAAATGTTGTATATGTGTCTAATTTATCAACTTGTCGGTTCTCTGAACCAGTCATCTACATTTTCTTTCTTCTTCATCGTTTCTACCTCTCCACTCGACCTCTTGATCAGTGAAGACTTGTCTGTGTGCTCAGTGAAGACTTGTCTGTGTGCTCTCTGTGAATCTGAACCAAGATGTCCTCTCTTGAGCAACTCTACCAGCAGCTAAAAGAGGAGCTTAGGGTTGCTAAGCTCGAGATATGGCGATTAACAGAGCAGAACAAGAGGATTCGTAGTAATCCTCCTGTTGTGAGTCCTCAGGCTAAGAGGGGAACCTGGTCAGTGGCTGGGCAACAAGGAACCAAGCTGAAGATAAAGAAGACTGTTGGAGTGGCAGAAACAATGAAGAACCAGAAGACTACTGTGGAAATTTCCAACCCATTTTCGGTGCTACCCGACGAATGTGGGTTGTCCAATGGGAACATCACAACGAGCACCAAGAAAACATCAGTGGACGTGAGTTTACTTCCCTTGAAACTCCAACTAAGACCATTGAGAACGTCACAGGTGACGGTAAGAACATTGTTTTATTTGGAGACAGTCAATTTAAGTTTATGGATAGGGCTTTTTGTCTTAGGGACAGGAAGAGGAGGCAGAGGGCATATTTTCCTGGGGTTGGGATGGGGATATTGTTAGCTGTCTGGTCGACATCATGAAAGGTAATGGGAGCAATCCTATTATCTGCCTCAGTGTGGGAGGCAACAAAGTTGGCAGACATAGGAGTGAAGACCTGATTAGCAGGTATAGGACAGCAAGATGACCCTCACCTCCTTAAGAACCCTTGAAAAAACCTCATCAGGACCCGGCGACTTATTTTGCTTCAGTCTGTCTATCTGCTTCACAACCATTTCACTAGTGACTGTGATGTTACATAATTTATCTTCTAGCCCACTATGAAAAATTAATTACTGGAATATTGTTAGTGTCTTCCTGTGTAAAAACTGAGAGAAAATAATTATTAAAAATAGAGCACATTTCATTCTCTTTGTCAGTAAGGTGCTTATAGTTATTTTTAAGGGGATCTATCTTATCTCTAACTGTTGTTCTATAAACCTGGAAAAAACTTTTTGGGTTAGTTTTAGAATCCCTAGTGACACATGTGCAACTCTTGGGTATCTTTATTGAGGAAACGTTTCGCCACACAGTGGCTTCATCAGTCCATACAAAGGAGAATCTTAAAGAACAGGAGGAGAATGAGGTAATCAGTCCCTCAACCTTGAGTCGATGTGGTCAGTCCATCAATCTATTCAAGATTGATGGACTGACCACATCGACTCAAGGTTGAGGGACTGATTATCTCATTCTCCTCCTGTTCTTCAAGATTCTCCTTTGTATGGACTGATGAAGCCACTGTGTGGCGAAACGTTTCCTCATTAAAGATACCCAAGAGTTGCACATGTGTCTAATTTATCAACATGTCGGTTCTCTGAACCATTCATCTACAGAATCCCTAGTAACTTTAATTTCGCAGTCCCTTTTAGCTTTTCTTATCCCCTTTTTAATGTCCCTCTTAATGTCAATATACTGATTCATAAGATGACCCTCACCTCTTTTGATACGCCTATAAATTCCTTTCTTATGCCCTAGTAGATATTTGAGCCTATTATTCATCCATTTTGGGTCATTTCTATTTGATCTAATTTCTTTATATGGGATAAACGTTCTTTGAGCAGCATGTATAGTGTTCAGAAAACTGTCATATTGATAGCTCTCTTCGTTACCCCAGTCAACAGATGATAAGTGTTCTCTAAGCCCATCGTAATCTGCTAAGCGAAAATCTGGGACTGTTACTGAGTTATCGCTACTATCGTACTTCCATTCAATGCTAAATGTAATTGATTTGTGGTCGCTAGCACCCAGTTCCTCTGAAATTTCTAAGTTATTAACAAGGGATTCATTGTTTGCCATAACTAAGTCAAGCAGGTTATTTCCCCTTGTAGGTTCTGTCACAAACTGCTTCATAGTATGAGGGGGGAATAATACAGACACTTGTAGTACGTGTTCCTGATGTATGTAGTATGAGGGGGAATAATACAGACACTTGTAGTACGTGTTACTGATGTATGTAGTATGAGGGGGGAATAATACAGACACTTGTAGTACGTGTTACTGATGTATGTAGTATGAGGGGGAATAATACAGACACTTGTAGTACGTGTTCCTGATGTATGTAGTATGAGGGGGGAATAATACAGACACTTGTAGCACGTGTTCCTGATGTACGTAGTATGAGGGGGAATAATACAGACACTTGTAGTACGTGTTCCTGATGTATGTAGTATGAGGGGGGAATAATACAGACACTTGTAGTACGTGTTCCTGATGTATGTAGTATGAGGGGGGAATAATACAGACACTTGTAGTACGTGTTCCTGATGTATGTAGTATGAGGGGGAATAATACAGACACTTGTAGTACGTGTTCCTGATGTATGTAGTATGAGGGGGGAATAATACAGACACTTGTAGTACGTGTTCCTGATGTATGTAGTATGAGGGGGGGAATAATACAGACACTTTTAGTACGTGTTCCTGATGTATGTAGTATGAGGGGGAATAATACAGACACTTGTAGTACGCGTTCCTGATGTATGTAGTTTGAGGGGGGAATAATACAGACACTTGTAGTACGTGTTCCTGATGTATGTAGTATGAGGGGGAATAATACAGACACTTGTAGTACGTGTTCCTGATGTATGTAGTGTGAGGGGGGAATAATACAGACACTTTTAGTACGTGTTCCTGATGTATGTAGTATGAGGGGGGAATAATACAGACACTTGTAGTACGTGTTACTGATGTATGTAGTATGAGGGGGGAATAATACAGACACTTTTAGTACGTGTTCCTGATGTATGTAGTATGAGGGGGGAATAATACAGACACTTTTAGTACGTGTTCCTGATGTATGTAGTATGAGGGGGGAATAATACAGACACTTGTAGTACGTGTTCCTGATGTATGTAGTATGAGGGGGGAATAATACAGACACTTGTAGTACGTGTTACTGATGTATGTAGTATGTGGGGGGAATAATACAGACACTTGTAGTACGTGTTACTGATGTATGTAGTATGAGGGGGGAATAATACAGACACTTGTAGTACGTGTTCCTGATGTATGCAGTATGAGGAGGGAATAATACAGACACTTGTAGTACGTGTTCCTGATGTATGTAGTATGAGGGGGAATAATACAGACACTTGTAGTACGTGTTCCTGATGTATGTAGTATGAGGGGGGAATAATACAGACACTTGTAGTACGTGTTCCTGATGTATGTAGTATGAGGGGGGAATAATACAGACACTTGTAGTACGTGTTCCTGATGTATGTAGTATGAGGGGGGAATAATACAGACACTTGTAGTACGTGTTACTGATGTATGTAGTATGAGGGGGGAATAATACAGACACTTGTAGTACGTGTTACTGATGTATGTAGTATGAGGGGGAATAATACAGACACTTGTAGTACGTGTTCCTGATGTATGTAGTATGAGAGGGGAATAATACAGACACTTGTAGTACGTGTTCCTGATGTATGTAGTATGAAGGGGGAATAATACAGACACTTGTAGCACGTGTTCCTGATGTATGTAGTATGAGGGGGGAATAATACAGACACTTTTAGTACGTGTTCCTGATGTATGTAGTATGAGGGGGGAATAATACAGACACTTTTAGTACGTGTTCCTGATGTATGTAGTATGAGGGGGGAATAATACAGACACTTTTAGTACGTGTTCCTGATGTATGTAGTATGAGGGGGGAATAATACAGACACTTTTAGTACGTGTTCCTGATGTATGTGTTTTGTGTGGGGATTAGGACATGGAGTTGAGTTTTGATATCTTTTATAATTGTTCATGTTATTGTTTTCCATGAGCCTGTGTATAGCATATTGTACATCGTGTAATGTGTTTTCAAATAAAATATAAAAAAATCCCCCAAGAGCATGGCAAAACAGACTGTTCTGTTCTGGTTAGGTGTTTGCCGGGTCAAAATCACGTGACCTATCCAACGACGAAGCTAGGTGTTCGGCTTGGAGCAGTGTGGATTTACCAGCCGACCAGTCAACACTGCTTCACTGGTCTTATTAGACTGTTGTTGACTGAACTTCATCAACATAGTATATTCTGGGCAATACTTGTACTCTATCTGATTCCTCTAGTTATAAAACTAGATAACTGCAGAGACGAGGATTGTATTTATATGTGTAATTAGTCTGATGTAAAGTCGCTCTGGGCAGGGCGACCCAAAAAGAAAGAAAATCCCCAAAAAGAAAATACTTTCATCATCATTCAACACTATCACCTCACTTACACATAATCACTGTTTTCGCAGAGGTGCTCAGATACAATAGTTCAGAAGCATATATAAAGATACATATCATATCCCTCCAAACTGCCAATATCCCAAACCCTACATTTAAAGTGCAGGCATTGTACTTCCCATTTCCAGTACTCAATTCCGGATATGTAAAAATAACTGGTTTCCCTGAATCCCTTCACTAAACATTATCCTGCACACACTCCAACAGCTCGTCAGGTCCCAAAAACCATTCGTCTCCATTCACTCCTATCAAAGACGCTTGTGCACACTTGCTGGAAGTCCAAACCTCTCACCCACAAAACCTGTTTTACAACCTCCCACCAACCTTTTCGAGGATGGCCTCTACCCCTCCTTCCTTCCCCTACAGATTTATACACTTTCCAAGTCATTCGACTTTGATCCATTCTCTCTAAAGGACCAACCCACCTGAACAATCCCTCTTCATCCCTTTGACTAAAACTTTTATTAACTCTACACCTAATTTCCACATTCCGAAAATTTTCCGCATATTATATGCACCACACATTGACCTTAGATATGGCATCTCTACTGCCTCCAACCGCCTCCTCGCTGCAGCATTTACAGCCCAAGTTCCACACCCATTTAAGAGTGTTAGTACCACTGTACTAACAAACAATCTGTTCTTTGCCTCCATAGATAACGTTTTTTGTCTCCACATATACCTCAATGCACCATTCACCTCTTTTTCTTCATCAATTCTATGGTTAACCTCATCTTTCATAAACCCCTTCCACTGACAAGTTGACTCCCAAATTTCTGAAAACATTCACTTCTTCCATACTCCCTGTCTCCAATGTGATATCTAATTTTTCTTTTTTTAAATCATTTGATACCCTCATCATCTTACTCTTTTCTATGTTCATTATCAACTTTCTACCTTTACACACCCTCCCAAACTCGTGCACTAACCTTTGCAACATTTTCTTTAGAATAACAAGAAAAGGCACAATACCGTGACTGGAACGATACACAAATAACCCGCACACAGAAGAGAGGAGCTTACGACGACGTTTTAGTCCGACTTGTACCATTTACAAAATCAAGTTCGGTCCAAGTCGGACCGAAACGTCGTCGTAAGCTCTTCTCTTTTATATGCGGGTTATTTGTGTTTTTTTTAGAATCTCCCATAAGCACAGTATCGTCAGCAAAAAGTAACTGTGTCAATTCCCATTTTGTATTTGATTCCCCATAATTTAATTCCTCCTCTCTCCCCAACACCTAGCATTTACTTCTTTGCAACCCCATTTATAATTATATTAAACAACCATGGTGACATTACACATTCCTGTCTAAGACCTACTTTTACCGGGAAGTAGTCTTCCTCTCTTCTACACACCCTAACCTGAGCCTCACTATCCTCATAAAAACTCTTTACAGCCTTTAGTAACTTATTACCTATTCCATATACCTGCAACAACTGTCACATTGCTCCCAGTAGTGATGATTTCTACAGAGCGCCGTATTCTACAGAGCAGTCTCTTCTACAGAGCGGTCTCCTCCTCTCAGCGGTCTCCTTTCCTGAGCGGTCTCCTTCCGCGCCCGCGCGCCCGCCCGACCGGGGCCCGCCCGCCCCGACCCGCGCCCACCCTCGCGCCCACCCGCACCTTCTGCAGCACCTTCTGCAGCGTCGTCCGGATCGCCCCCGCTCCCCGGATTTTTTCCGATTTTTTTCGATTTTTTTTTATTTTCTTGTGCTCTCCATTTCCTTGGATCAAGTTTTTGGGTTTCCCCCTATGGGAACCCCTCCCACCACCCACTTCCACCCCCAAAATACTCCTGCTCCATCTCCTCGGATCAAGTTTTTCTCGATATCAATAATACAAAGACTCCACTTCCTCGGATCAAGTTTTTGAGGTTCTCCTTCCCACTTTCACCCCCATCCCAAAATTTTTTGCGAAATTTTTTTGAATTTCATTTTCTTGTGGTCTCCATCTCCTCGGATCAAGTTTTTCTCGATATCAATAATACAAAGACTCCACTTCCTCGGATCAAGTTTTTTGGATTCCCCCCTATGGGGTTTCGAATTTTCTTGTATTCTCCTCGGATCAACACCCTCCCCCCCACACCATCCACTTCTACCCCAAATATTCCTGCTCTACTTCCTTGGATCAAGTTTTTCTCAATATCAATAATACAAAGACTCCATCTCCTCGGATCAAGTTTTTGGATTCTCCCCTCTGGGGGTAAGCATTCAAAATGGACTCCCACTTGCATCCCAAATTCCCTGCTCCAATTCCTCGAATCAACACCCTCCCACCATCCACTTCTACCCTCTATGTCCAAGTATTTCTCCTCCATCTCCTTGGATCAAGTTTTTCTCGATATCAAATAATACAAAGACTCCATCTTTTTGGATCAAGTTTTTTGGATTCCCCCCTCTGGGGGGTAAGCATTCAAATGAACTCCCTCTATGGGGCATGGTTAGGTTAGGTTAGGTTAGGTAAGGTTCGTCAGGAAACAGGACAAATGTTTCCTGACGCGGGTCTTAGTCAGATGATAACCCGCCTTTGGAGCTTTTGGTCATCTGACCGAGGCCTTCCGCTGGCTTACCGGTCCACCCCTTTAAAAATTATGGTCATTTATAACCAGTCTATGGGGCATGGTACTTTCTCTTACTACAGGTCTAAACAAGTGTGACGTCACCCCACCTGTGTTTACTCGGCGGTCAGTGACGTCACGTGATGACCTCACACACAGGCTGAATCTTGTCGATCAAACATTAACTTAAAATGCAGGATAACACTAATACACATTATTTTCATTTATTTATTTATTATACAACCAATGCATTTCATATACATTTCTGGTAATACAACAAAAAAATACAAATTTATTGAAAAAAGATACAAATCACTGACTAAAATAAACACAGAGTAATTCTTCTCTTGAAGAAATTCTGCTCATTTTGTTCTGGATCTTCTTCGTCGTCATCTGATATATAATAAACTTCTGGGGAGGATGATGGTGGGGAAGCTGGTGGATAATTTATGGGGGATGACGGGGAATCCTCAACAACACATGAACTAGGTTGGGAATTTGTCATGAAATATTCCATCTCACTCCATACATATTTATCACAATAACAACTACTGGCACATTCTCCTCTCATATTAATCTCTTCATTCATATTATTATTAGTGCTACACGTAGTGGCATCCACATGAGACTGGGGAGAAGGTGCGATCTCGGCGTGAGTAGGAGTTACAATGTCCTGGAGTTACAATGTTCTCTGAAGGAGTTGTCCTTCAGAAGGAGATACATTCTCAATATCCACATGAGGTCGGGGAGAAGACGCAATCTCAACGTTGGTAGGAGGGGCAGCAGCATCTCCATACGGGTGGGTAGGAGGCTGGGAGGGGGAGAGATGCACTACATCTGGTGGGTAGGAGGCTGGGAGGGGGAGAGATGCACTATGTCTGGTGGGTAGGAGGCGGGGTGGGGGAGAGATGCACTATGTCTGGTGGGTAGGAGGCTGGGAGGGGGAGAGATGCACTATGTCTGGTGGGTAGGAGGCGGGGTGGGGGAGAGATGCACTTCATCTGGTGGGGTGGATCTCCCTCCTAACAAACCCATCAACTCGCAAATCATTTGCTCCTGCCGGAGGTTAGTTTTCGAATCCCTAGCAACTTTAATTTCATAGTCCCGTTTAGCTTTTCTTATCCCCTTTTTAACGTCCCTCTTAATGTCAATATACTGATTCATAAGATGACCCTCACCTCTTTTGATACGCCTATAAATTCCCTTTCTCTGTTCTAAAAGATATTTGAGCCCATTATTCATCCATTTGGGGTCATTTCTATTCGATCTAATTTCCTTATATGGGATAAATATCCTTTGGGCAGCATGTATTGTGTTAAGAAAGCTGTCATACTGATAGCTCTCTTCGTTACTCCAGTCTATAGATGAGAAGTGTTCTCTAAGCCCATCGTAATCTGCTAAGCGAAAATCTGGAACTGTTTCTGAGTTATCGCTACTATCATACTTCCATTCAATGCTAAATGTAATTGATTTATGGTCGCTAGCTCCAAGTTCCTGTGAAATTTCTAAATTATTAATAAGGGATTCACTGTTTGCCAGAACCAAGTCAAGCAGGTTATTTCGCCTTGTAGGCTCTGTCACAAACTGCTTCAAAAAACAATCCTGAACTACTTCTAAGAAGTCGTTTAATTCTAAATTCCCAGTCAAGAAATTCCAATCAATATGACTAAAGTTAAAGTCTCCTTGAATTACTACATTATCGTGCCTTGTGGCCTTAACAATTTCCTCCCATAGTAGTCTCCCCTGGTTCCAATCTAAGTTTGGGGGACGGTATATTACACCTAAAATCAATTTTTCATGTCCCTCTGAAAATTCTATCCAAACAGACTCTGTATGTGTTTCTTCGGACTTAATATCCGTTTTTATGCAACAGTTCAAGCGATCTCGGACATACAATGCCACCCTACCCACCTTCCCGATACTTCTGTCTACTCGGAACAATTTAAAACCCTGAATGTGACATTCAGCAGGCATGTCCCGATTTTTCGTATTGAACCACGTCTCAGTTATGGTAAATACATCACTGTTACCTGCACTAGCAACTAGTCTCAACTCGTTCATCTTATTCCTAGCACTTCGACTATTTGTGTAATATATATTCAAGGACCCTCCCTTCTCATTTTTCTTCCTGATTTCTGTTCCTCCACTATGCCTGTTACTCTCCTTGTCACCTAATGCCATTTGCTTTACTATGTTCATTAATAACTCTTCCTCATTCTGCCTATAACTGATTTCCTTAAAACTCACAGTATCGCTAAACTCAAAATTCAATGATTTTCCACGTAAACCCATACCACTATCTGTTTCTAGTTTAAAGACCTAACTGCTCCCTCAGCTGCGTTGACCAGTGCTCCCACCCCAATCCAAATGAATTATAAATAATTAATAATAATAATAATAATAATAATAATAATAATAATAATAATAATAATAAATTATTTACGACCACTGTCAGTCTCAGAGTTATTTCTGAGTTATCAGACCTTGCCACGTGGAGGCCAGTGGTTCGTCTTTAAGGTCCACCCACCCCCTCACCTTCCCCAGGTTCATGTGTCCAGGAATCCATCCGTGGGCCCCCGGATGTCTCCCCTTCTTCACTTACCCAAGGTCAGCCTCAACAAAAACCTTCCCCAAGTTTATGTATCCAGGAATCCATCCGTTCATTCCCGGATGTCTCCCCTTCCCCACTTACCTAAGGTCGGCGGTGCCTTCCCCGGATCAGTGTCTCCAGGAGTCCACTTGTGTCACCTCAGGTGGATTCCCTTCCCCACTTCGCCAGAGTCAGCGGTTGCCACCCCCAGTGACTTTGCTGGGTGGAAACTTCGTCTTGTCTAGATGACCTTCGGTCGTGGCTGTCCAGGTGGGTGGAATTACTAGAGGTGACACAGAAAACTGCGTCCAGTAATTACACCCACCAAGACAGCCACGACTGAAGGTCAGCTGGACGAGACGAAGCTCTCACACAGTTCGGAATGAATGAATGAATGAGGGCTCACAGGTAAGAACCCACGAGGGGTGAGGGGCAAGTGGGGACAGAAAGAAGAATAGATGGGGGAGAGGAAAAATTTTAGATAAGAGAAAAAGTGTCGGGACTAGACCCAACTGCTAATCAAAGGAAGCATAAATGTATCATTGTACTCTCAAGGGTATCATCGCAAGACTGGGCCCGCAACAAATTAATCAGGACTGTGGAAAGTTGGCGCAGTCATCATCGCAAATTATTCAGCATTTGCACACAGGGACCTGATTTACGACAATGGCAGCTAAAGGACAATTTTTGCAAGATATGACATATAAGTTATGTGTAACGGGGAGGAGGAATGGGGTCATAAAGAGAGGAGAAGAGATTTACATTATTGTAAGGACGCCTGACAGTGTCTCCTAAATATGAAGTCCAATAGTCATGATATGTCTCAAGTCTATCAAGTTGTTTGTCACTTAGTGTTTTCCAGTACTCGTTCAGAGCTGGTGTGTTGGTCTCTAGATGAAGAGATTCGCTGGTGGCGAAATCATCCCATCTCACTCCCAACACCCAACGTAATGCTCGATTCTGGATATGTTGGAGTTTTAAAGCGTTTGTTTTAGCAGTTAATGTCAAAGCAAGTGGAGCATAAGTAAGAAGAGGTCGTATGATGGCTTTATATAGGTGTAATTTTGCCTTAGGATGCATTCCTTTTAGCTTATAAAGCCTCAAGAGTGCAGTCCTAGCCATTACAGTCTTGGCAGTAATGTATGGTTTGAGAGTTAAGCTATTGTCTAAGGTAACCCCAAGGATAATTGTGGAAGAGGTGCGTGGGATAGGTGTGCAGGAGGTGCTTGTTTTGAGTTCGACAGGAATTGGGATTTCTCGCCTTCTGTGAAAGTACGTTATCTTTGATTTGTTCGGGTTGGTTTTTACTCTCCATTGTAATTCGCATGCAGTAATCCTGTCGACCTCACGTTGTGTTCTGCGTGCTAAGAATCTAATGTTTTCATGTGTTGTGAGTTGTGTAATGTCATCTGCATAGGATAGTGTAAGTGTATTTGGATAGAGTGGTTCTGGTAAATCATTTTGTGTAAAGAATATATAGTGTAGGAGATAGGACAGATCCCTGAGGAACCCCTGCATGTAAGGTGAAATAGTCAGAACATTGATTACTAAATCGTATACGCATCGTGCGGCCATCTAAAAAGTTACATAACAATTTTATTACATTTATTGTGAAATCAAAGGATGTACAGAGTTTATATTTTAATCCATCATGCCAAACAGTGTCAAAAGCTTTTTCTACGTCTTTAGTAACAAGAGCAGTGGTACAGTTTAGGGCCTTGTTTATGCGTATATAATTCAGTATAATGTTCAGAACATCTTGTGTAGATCGATGTTGTCTGAATCCAAATTGTCGTTCAGTAAGTGATTTGTCTCGAGGTGAGTCCTTAGTCGCATATTTATAAGTCTTTCAAAGGTCTTGTCCAAGATTTCAAGGAGGTTAATAGGTCTATAGTTCCTGGGGTCAGTCAAGTTTTTACCAGGTTTCGGAATGAGACATGCTGTAGCAGATTTAAAGAATGGAGGGAAGTATCCGGATGCTAGTGAAGCATTAAAAAGGTCGGTAATAGCAGAAGCAACTGAAAGTGGAATATGTCTAAGAACAGAGTGTGAGAGACCAGAAGCTCCAGGAGCTTTCTTAGGAAGGTGAGTTAATAGGGAATGAACATCAGCTACAGAAAAAGGAGTGTTAAGAGGGTGAGTAGAGGAGAGTGTGAAGAGATATGATAGGGTCAGGAGTGGTTAAGTCTTGGTGTGTAGCTACCCATCTTTCAATATCTAATGTGTGATCAATGGCAGCTGGGTCAGGAGGATGTGGGTGGAAGATGTTTTCCCATATATTTTTGAATATGTGGACAGCCTCAGCAGGGTCTGATATGTCTCTCTTGTTGTGGATGATGTGTCTGAAATTCTTACAAGGAGGGGTGCCCATAATTCTTCTAATGAAGGTCCAAAAAGTTTTTGGATCTTTGGTGCGTTTAACATCTGTAGTGCTTAAGAGGGATTGCCAGTGTCTAGCATGGTCTTCATCTAGACTATGAATGATGTGTACTCGGAGTATGGTAAGATCCCAGCGAATATTGTTTAATCTATTTTGGTTAGCAGGAAAACGATGTCTGTAACAGGTAAGCAGTCTTTTAGTTCTTTCTGATGGACGGAAAGAATATTTTACTTTATATTGTGCCATAGGTACTGCTAGTGAAGCAGCTTGGGTAATGGATTGATGAATATGTATGATTTGTGAATCTATATCTGATACAGGTCTATTATTGTAATTGTGTTTGAGATCTATAGTGTAAAGATGTTGTTTAAATATATCCCAATCTGTCTGAGAGTAAGCTGGAGTGGGGCGTACAGGAATTTGTATAGGATTAGATGAAATGTGGAAAATAACTGGAATGTGGTCAGAGCCAGAGAGTGGGCCAGGTGTAATGTAATGGTGTAGATGCGTACTAGCTCTGTTTGTGATAATCTTGTCAGGAGTGCCTTGGCCATTATGTGTGAAGATAGTGGGGAAGTAAGGACCAAGGTGAATGAGATGTTTTTGTGTGACAAAAGTAAGTAGTTGCCTACCATGCAGGTTAGTGGAGTTATCATGGAAGGCCGTGTGTTTGGCGTTTAGGTCAGCTAGAAGGTATACAGGGAGATGTGTGTGATTAAAAAGTATGGTGAGGTCATGGATGTTGATGTTTGTATTTGGTCTAGTATATGTTGTGTATATTATTATTGGGCCATGCATCGTATAAATTTTCACAGCCATGCTGTGAGAATATGTAAATGGGAGGGACAAGAATTCATGTTTCATGGTGCCTTTCACCAGAATAGCTACGCCATTCCAGTTATCAGCAGGGGATTGACGGGTTATGTATCATAAATGTCTGACACGTTGGTCATCACGCACACACGTGCTGTTTAACATCACGTCTGGTCGTTCAGACTCAATGAGGTCAGCAAGAATGTATTTGTTTGCGTTATAACCTCGTATGTTAAATTGGATAACCTTAAGGGCCATGGTTGGGTTTACCTGAAGTTGGGGGATATAAATCCTTCATACATTTACCTGGATAACCCATCATAATTGTGCCTTCATCTGATCTGTTCTTAATTGGGTGTAAGGTTTTCCGACGTTTTTTGGAGTCAGCACGGGGAGGGGAGGGTGAGGGGGGGCGGGAGGAGGAGTTTGAACGTGATGATGAGGTAGGACGAGAGGATGAGTTGAGGCTAGAGGAAGTGTTAGAGAGAGAGGAGGAGGTTGTGATTTGGTCTTGGTTTAATATGTTGGTAATTTTATCCAAGTGCTTGTTGAAGTTGGGAGAATTTGTATAATTTGGTTGTAGGCAAGGAGAACGAGACTTATGTGAAGGAGTAGGAGAACGAGAAGGGCGTGTTGTGGCAGAGCAAGGTTGAGTTCGCCCAGTGCTAGAGCCTGAGCTGGTAGAAGGATTAGAAGCAAAAGATTGTGGCGTGTGGGATGAAAGAGAAGAATCTGCTTGAGTATAAGCATGAAGAGAAGTTTCTGCAGTGGAGAGAGAGGTGTTAGGAAAAGGTTCATCTTTGGGAAGAAAGAAATCAGGAGGGAAAATGATGGGGTCAAAATTGTTGGCTTTTAGAAGATCATTTAGCATCGTGGGATAGTTGGCACTTTTGAATGCTTTGTGACAGTAGACAACAGTGAGTACAATGGTTTCAAGGATATTGGATTGTTTGTTGGAAGAAGGAGCCGTGGGAAGGTTTGTTTGGGCAGCAGCAGCATAGGAAGGATAAGCTGTAGAAGTGGAAGCAGAAGGAACAGAAGTATTAGGTTGGTAAGTGGATGAGGATGTTGACGGAGGTTGTGGGAATGGAGTCAAGACTGGGTTTGGAAGGTTAGAGGTTGGTCTTTTCGTAAGGAGGAAACATGTTCCTTACGAGAAGGGCATTGAAAAGAAGTAGCAGAATGTGACTGAGAGCAGTGCAAGCATTTGGGAGGGTTGGTACATTTCTGCCATGTGTGACCTGGAGAAGAACACTTAGAACACAGCTGTTGCTTGTTACAAGTATTCTTTAAATGACCAAACTCAAGGCATTTGTAGCACTGATGAATAGGAACATAGGGAGAAACAGTGAAGTAGGTGGAAGAAGGAAGTAGTTTGCTCGAACACCATGTTTGAACAATATATCAGCCTCAGCTGGAGTAGAACATCTAATCTTAAGAATGTTGGTACGTTCAGGGTGAAAAAGTTCCTCAACTGTGACCTGATTTTGTGATGAAATGTCAGTCATTAAAGCGTCTTTGTCATGGTTGTATTCGTTAATCAGTGAAGAATCTACAAATTTTGCCACGACTGTGCTCCTGGCCTTATGATCAGGAGCCCAATCGATAGCAAAACCTGCCTGAGAGAGCTTGTCTCGGACTGCCTTACTTGTACAGAGGTCATAATTCACAGGATCAAGATTTACTTTACAACCAGTATTTGTCTTGAAAATGTTTATCATGCGAGCCTGGGTAATGTTGAAAAAGGTGGAAGCATAATCAATCGTATCCTTATCATCTTTAGAGTACTTTAGCAAAAGGGCCATTGTCGGAAAGCTGGGTCTCTGTGCAGTTGCCATGACAACAGCACAGGTAGGGATGCTGCATAAATCGTTAATGGCGTCTATGGGGCGTCAAGTGTATATTTCTGACAGGACATGTTTGAGTTGTGGAGTGTACCTGCCAAGATGAGGCTTCCCGTGCGTAAATCACAAGGAATGCAGCCACGGGCACCGGACCAGACGAATACTCCCACCGACGGAGGAGCAGGTCCAGCCGATCCAGAAAAAAAGAAGAAAATCTTAGAGAGGAGAGAAAGGTGCTGGTGTCTCCAGAGCGATGTAGTCAAGCCGATCCACTGTGTGGGGATCTTTAACCACCTCAATGAAGAGGGCTTGACTGGCCTCTGAGGAGATTACGGCACAACAGAGAGCTAAACCCGTCACACACAAAAACGATATTGGTTAAAAAAAAGCTGTCTTATTCTCCGGGATGCTGTCACAACCGAACATGGGAATGAGGATATCGGTGTGCCAGGATTACACATACACAAAGTGCAGAGGTGTGGAAGTGTTGCTTGTGAACAATGTATCAGCAGACGACACCCAACAGGATGAGGTGGGAAGACTTCACCCAGCTGCAGGAGTGCAGAGGCCAACGGTCTGCCCTGGGGCAGGCAGCCAGCGACGCACAGAATCCTGGAGCCAAGATGAAGAATGTCCAGAAATCAACCAATCAGGCAAGGTCTTCTTGAAACAAGAAAATCAATGCAGTTTTTCTTCAACAAACACAGCAAAAGCTTCTCCCAGCAAGGGGATCGCAAGGCAACCAATCAGGAGCAAGCAAAGCATGCAGCCAATCGGGAGCAGGTGCGTCTGTCCAGTGCGGAAGCTAGCAGAGGAATGACAGCTCGGCCACCGAGGAGAGGCTAATTAAGAAGAATTTTGAAAATCCTTTTAAGTTACACTATGAATTTGTACTAGTACGAGTTTTGTTTTGGTTATTTATCAGTTTAAAAGTATATGTGAGTGTTTTATTTTATGTAGATGAATGTCCAAGTGTTGAAGAACTTTTCCACCTCCATCAAAACTGTATTAAATATTACACTGTTTTCATTTTTATTTATTTATTGGTCTTTTTCATTTGACACTGAAGGTTAACAAGCTCACAAACATACACATATATAAGTATTTTCACATACATTTATACGATGGTTTATGGTATTTTGACGACATTGTTTGTGAAACATGTAAATATATAAAGACGGGACACGTTTGTGACACTAGTGGAGGACTGTGACATGTGTACATATTCTTATGTATGAATGAATGTAATGCTTACGTGTTATTGTGAATATGTGTCATGTTATTGTGTGTTGATGATTGTCATGTGTACATGTTATTTTGTAAGAATGAGAGTATGGTTCACGTAATGTGTATGAGTGTCACTGTTTATGAGCGTAACAAATTGTGTGTGAGTGTACATGTTATTGTGTATTGATGAGTGTCACACATTACGTATGAGCTTCACATATTGTGTATGAGTGTACATATTATTCTGTATTGGTGAGTGTCAAATGCGAATCACTAAATCTCCTCCATAAAAACTGTAGAAAAATTATAATAATGTCTGTTTGTCGTGTTTCGTAAATGAATTTGAAGGTCGCAGATGGAATCAGTGGCAAATGTATGCATGTATACATACAAGAACGTACTTTAAGTATGTATGCAATTGTATATTATATATATGAAGGTGTGTGGTGACCCGTCAGTGTCTGCTGAAGGTGTGTGGTGACCCGTCAGTGTCTGCTGAAGGTGTGTGGTGACCCGTCAGTGTCTGCTGAAGGTGTGTGGTGACCCGTCAGTGTCTGCTGAAGGTGTGTGGTGACCCATCAGTGACTGCTGAAGGTGTGTGGTGACCCGTCAGTGTCTGCTGAAGGTGTGTAGTGACCAGTCAGTGTCTGCTGAAGGTGTGTGGTGACCCGTCAGTGTCTGCTGAAGGTGTGTGGTGACCCGTCAGTGACTGCTGAAGGTGTGCGGTCAGAAGGTGTGTGGTGACCCGTCAGTGTCTGCTGAAGGTGTGTAGTGACCCGTCAGTGTCTGCTGAAGGTGTGTGGTGACCCGTCAGTGTCTGCTGAAGGTGTGTGGTGACCCGTCAGTGTCTGCTGAAGGTGTGTGGTGACCCGTCAGTGTCTGCTGAAGGTGTGTGGTGACCCGTCAGTGTCTGCTGACTGCTGAAGGTGTGTGGTGACCCGTCAAGTGTGTGGTGACTGCTGAAGGTGTGTGGTGACCCGTCAGTGTCTGCTGAAGGTGTGTAGTGACCCGTCAGTGTCTGCTGAAGGTGTGTGGTGACCCGTCAGTGTCTGCTGAAGGTGTGTAGTGACCCGTCAGTGTCTGCTGAAGGTGTGTGGTGACGTGTCAGTGTCTGCTGAAGGTGTGTGGTGACCCGTCAGTGTCTGCTGAAGGTGTGTGGTGACCCGTCAGTGTCTGCTGAAGGTGTGTGGTGACCCGTCAGTGTCTGCTGAAGGTGTGTGGTGACCCGTCAGTGTCTGCTGAAGGTGTGTGGTGACCCGTCAGTGTCTGCTGAAGGTGTGTGGTGACCCGTCAGTGTCTGCTGAAGGTGTGTGGTGACCCGTCAGTGTCTGCTGAAGGTGTGTGGTGACCCGTCAGTGTCTGCTGAAGGTGTGTGGTGACCCGTCAGTGTCTGCTGAAGGTGTGTGGTGACCCGTCAGTGTCTGCTGAAGGTGGAAATATAAACACATATGCAGTATAATGTGAACCTTTATTGACTGAAGGTGTGTGGTGACCCGTCAGTGTCTGCTGAAGGTGTGTGGTGACTGTGTCAAACGTGTCTGCTGAAGGTGTGTGGTGACCCGTCAGTGTCTGCTGAAGGTGTGTGGTGACCCGTCAGTGTCTGCTGAAGGTGTGTGGTGACCCGTCAGTGTCTGCTGAAGGTGTGTGGTGACCCGTCAGTGTCTGCTGAAGGTGTGTGGTGACCCGTCAGTGTCTGCTGAAGGTGTGTGGTGACCCAGTCTGCTGAAGTGTGTGGTGACTGTCTGTCTGCTGAAGGTGTGTGGTGACCCGTCAGTGTCTGCTGAAGGTGTGTGGTGACCCGTCAGTGTCTGCTGAAGGTGTGTGGTGACCCGTCAGTGTCTGCTGAAGGTGTGTGGTGACCCGTCAGTGTCTGCTGAAGGTGTGTGGTGACCCGTCAGTGTCTGCTGAAGGTGTGTGGTGACCCGTCAGTGTCTGCTGAAGGTGTGTGGTGACCCGTCAGTGTCTGCTGAAGGTGTGTGGTGACCCGTCAGTGTCTGCTGAAGGTGTGTGGTGACCCGTCAGTGTCTGCTGAAGGTGTGTGGTGACCCGTCAGTGTCTGCTGAAGGTGTGTGGTGACCCGTCAGTGTCTGCTGAAGGTGTGTAGTGACCCGTCAGTGTCTGCTGAAGGTGACCCGTCAGTGTCTGCTGAAGGTGTGTGGTGACCCGTCAGTGTCTTCTGAAGGTGTGTGGTGACCCGTCAGTGTCTACTGAAGGTGTGTGGTGACCCGTCAATATCTGCTGAAGTGTGTGTGCTGCTGAGTGTGTCTGTGTGTGTGTTGCTTTGTGTCGTGCGTCTGTTTCGTTTAAGGTGTGTGGTGACTGAAGGTGTATATGTGACCCGTCAGAAGGTGTGTGGAGACCCGTCAGTCAAGGTGTGTGGTGACCCGGCAGTGTGAAGGTGTGTGGTGACGTGGTGACCCGTCAGTGTCTGCTGAAGGTGTGTGGTGACCCGTCAGTGTCTGGGGAAGAGTGTGCTTGTGAACCTTTGTGTACCATGACGAGGGAAGAGTGTGCTTGTGAACCTTTGTGTACCATGACGAGGGAAGAGTGTGCTTGTGAACCTTTGTGTACCATGACGAGGGAAGAGTGTGCTTGTGAACCTTTGTGTACCATGACGAGGGAAGAGTGTGCTTGTGAACCTTTGTGTACCATGACGAGGGAAGAGTGTGCTTGTGAACCTTTGTGTACCATGACGAGGGAAGAGTGTGCTTGTGAACCTTTGTGTACCATGACGAGGGAAGAGTGTGCTTGTGAACCTTTGTGTACCATGACGAGGGAAGAGTGTGCTTGTGAACCTTTGTGTACCATGACGAGGGAAGAGTGTGCTTGTGAACCTTTGTGTACCATGACGAGGGAAGAGTGTGCTTGTGAACCTTTGTGTACCATGACGAGGGAAGAGTGTGCTTGTGAACCTTTGTGTACCATGACGAGGGAAGAGTGTGCTTGTGAACCTTTGTGTACCATGACGAGGGAAGAGTGTGCTTGTGAACCTTTGTGTACCATGACGAGGGAAGAGTGTGCTTGTGAACCTTTGTGTACCATGACGAGGGAAGAGTGTGCTTGTGAACCTTTGTGTACCATGACGAGGGAAGAGTGTGCTTGTGAACCTTTGTGTACCATGACGAGGGAAGAGTGTGCTTGTGAACCTTTGTGTACCATGACGAGGGAAGAGTGTGCTTGTGAACCTTTGTGTACCATGACGAGGGAAGAGTGTGCTTGTGAACCTTTGTGTACCATGACGAGGGAAGAGTGTGCTTGTGAACCTTTGTGTACCATGACGAGGGAAGAGTGTGCTTGTGAACCTTTGTGTACCATGACGAGGGAAGAGTGTGCTTGTGAACCTTTGTGTACCATGACGAGGGAAGAGTGTGCTTGTGAACCTTTGTGTACCATGACGAGGGAAGAGTGTGCTTGTGAACCTTTGTGTACCATGACGAGGGAAGAGTGTGCTTGTGAACCTTTGTGTACCATGACGAGGGAAGAGTGTGCTTGTGAACCTTTGTGTACCATGACGAGGGAAGAGTGTGCTTGTGAACCTTTGTGTACCATGACGAGGGAAGAGTGTGCTTGTGAACCTTTGTGTACCATGACGAGGGAAGAGTGTGCTTGTGAACCCTTGTGTACCATGACGAGGGAAGAGTGTGAAGTGTGAACCTTTGTGTACCATGACGAGGGAAGAGTGTGCTTGTGAACCTTTGTGTACCATGACGATGGAAGAGTGTGATGGTGAACCATTGTGTACCATGACGAGGGAAGAGTGTTCTTGTGAACCTTTGTGTACCATGACGAGGGTGAACCTTTGTGTATCATGACGATGGAAGAGTGTGCTTGTGAACCTTTGTGTACCATGACGAGGGAAGAGTGTGCTTGTGAACCTTTGTGTACCATGACGATGGAAGAGTGTGCTTGTGAACCTTTGTGTATCATGACGAGGGATAAGTGTGCTTGTGAACTTTTGTGTATCATGACGAGGGAAGAGTGTGCTTGTGAGCCTTTGTGTACCATGACGAGGGAAGAGTGTGCTTGTGAACGAGGGAAGAGTGTGCTTGTGAACCTTTGTGTACCATGACGAGGGAAGAGTGTGCTTGTGAACCTTTGTGTACCATGACGAGGGAAGAGTGTGCTTGTGAACCTTTGTGTACCATGACGAGGGAAGAGTGTGCTTGTGAACCTTTGTGTACCATGACGAGGGAAGAGTGTGCTTGTGAACCTTTGTGTACCATGACGAGGGAAGAGTGTGCTTGTGAACCTTTGTGTACCATGACGAGGGAAGAGTGTGCTTGTGAACCTTTGTGTACCATGACGAGGGAAGAGTGTGCTTGTGAACCTTTGTGTACCATGACGAGGGAAGAGTGTGCTTGTGAACCTTTGTGTACCATGACGAGGGAAGAGTGTGCTTGTGAACCTTTGTGTACCATGACGAGGGAAGAGTGTGCTTGTGAACCTTTGTGTACCATGACGAGGGAAGAGTGTGCTTGTGAACCTTTGTGTACCATGACGAGGGAAGAGTGTGCTTGTGAACCTTTGTGTACCATGACGAGGGAAGAGTGTGCTTGTGAACCTTTGTGTACCATGACGAGGGAAGAGTGTGCTTGTGAACCTTTGTGTACCATGACGAGGGAAGAGTGTGCTTGTGAACCTTTGTGTACCATGACGAGGGAAGAGTGTGCTTGTGAACCTTTGTGTACCATGACGAGGGAAGAGTGTGCTTGTGAACCTTTGTGTACCATGACGAGGGAAGAGTGTGCTTGTGAACCTTTGTGTACCATGACGAGGGAAGAGTGTGCTTGTGAACCTTTGTGTACCATGACGAGGGAAGAGTGTGCTTGTGAACCTTTGTGTACCATGACGAGGGAAGAGTGTGCTTGTGAACCTTTGTGTACCATGACGAGGGAAGAGTGTGCTTGTGAACCTTTGTGTACCATGACGAGGGAAGAGTGTGCTTGTGAACCTTTGTGTACCATGACGAGGGAAGAGTGTGATGTGAACCTTTGTGTACCATGACGAGGGAAGAGTGTGCTTGTGAACCTTTGTGTACCATGACGAGGGAAGAGTGTGCTTGTGAACCTTTGTGTACCATGACGAGGGAAGAGTGTGCTTGTGAACCTTTGTGTACCATGACGAGGGAAGAGTGTGCTTGTGAACCTTTGTGTACCATGACGAGGGAAGAGTGTGCTTGTGAACCTTTGTGTACCATGACGAGGGAAGAGTGTGCTTGTGAACCTTTGTGTACCATGACGAGGGAAGAGTGTGCTTGTGAACCTTTGTGTACCATGACGAGGGAAGAGTGTGCTTGTGAACCTTTGTGTACCATGACGAGGGAAGAGTGTGCTTGTGAACCTTTGTGTACCATGACGAGGGAAGAGTGTGCTTGTGAACCTTTGTGTACCATGACGAGGGAAGAGTGTGCTTGTGAACCTTTGTGTACCATGACGAGGGAAGAGTGTGCTTGTGAACCTTTGTGTACCATGACGAGGGAAGAGTGTGATGGTGAACCTTTGTGTACCATGACGAGGGAAGAGTGTGCTTGTGAACCTGTGTACCATTGTTTGAGTGTGCTTGTGAACCTTTGTGTACCATGACGAGGGAAGAGTGTGCTTGTGAACCTTTGTGTACCATGACGAGGGAAGAGTGTGCTTGTGAACCTTTGTGTACCATGACGAGGGAAGAGTGTGCTTGTGAACCTTTGTGTACCATGACGAGGGAAGAGTGTGCTTGTGAACCTTTGTGTACCATGACGAGGGAAGAGTGTGCTTGTGAACCTTTGTGTACCATGACGAGGGAAGAGTGTGCTTGTGAACCTTTGTGTACCATGACGAGGGAAGAGTGTGCTTGTGAACCTTTGTGTACCATGACGAGGGAAGAGTGTGCTGGTGAACCTTTGTGTACCATGACGAGGGAAGAGTGTGCTTGTGAACCTTTGTGTACCATGACGAGGGAAGAGTGTGCTTGTGAACCTTTGTGTACCATGACGAGGGAAGAGTGTGCTTGTGAACCTTTGTGTACCATGACGAGGGAAGAGTGTGCTTGTGAACCTTTGTGTACCATGACGAGGGAAGAGTGTGCTTGTGAACCTTTGTGTACCATGACGAGGGAAGAGTGTGCTTGTGAACCTTTGTGTACCATGACGAGGGAAGAGTGTGATGGTGAACCTTTGTGTACCATGACGAGGGAAGAGTGTGCTTGTGAACCTTTGTGTACCATGACGAGGGAAGAGTGTGCTTGTGAACCTTTGTGTACCATGACGAGGGAAGAGTGTGCTTGTGAACCTTTGTGTACCATGACGAGGGAAGAGTGTGCTTGTGAACCTTTGTGTACCATGACGAGGGAAGAGTGTGCTTGTGAACCTTTGTGTACCATGACGAGGGAAGAGTGTGCTTGTGAACCTTTGTGTACCATGACGAGGGAAGAGTGTGCTTGTGAACCTTTGTGTACCATGACGATGGAAGAGTGTGCTTGTGAACTTTTGTGTACCATGACGAGGGAAGTGTGTGCTTGTGAACCTTTGTGTACCATAACGAGGGAAGAGTGTGCTTGTGAACCTTTGTGTACCATGACGAGGGAAGAGTGTGCTTGTGAACCTTTGTGTACCATGACGAGGGAAGAGTGTGCTTGTGAACCTTTGTGTACCATGACGAGGGAAGAGTGTGCTTGTGAACCTTTGTGTACCATGACGAGGGAAGAGTGTGCTTGTGAACCTTTGTGTACCATGACGAGGGAAGAGTGTGCTTGTGAACCTTTGTGTACCATGACGAGGGAAGAGTGTGCTTGTGAACCTTTGTGTACCATGACGAGGGAAGAGTGTGCTTGTGAACCTTTGTGTACCATGACGAGGGAAGAGTGTGCTTGTGAACCTTTGTGTACCATGACGAGGGAAGAGTGTGCTTGTGAACCTTTGTGTACCATGACGAGGGAAGAGTGTGCTTGTGAACCTTTGTGTACCATGACGAGGGAAGAGTGTGCTGGTGAACCTTTGTGTACCATGACGAGGGAAGAGTGTGCCTTGTACCATGACGAGGGAAGTGTGTGCTTGTGAACCTTTGTGTACCATGACGAGGGAAGTGTGTGCTTGTGAACCTTTGTGTACGATGACGAGGGAAGACTGTGCTTGTGAACCTTTGTGTACCATGACCATGGAAGAGTGTGCTTCTGAACCTTCGTGTACCATGACGAGGGAAGAGTGTGAAGGTGAACCTTTGTGTACCATGACGAGGGAAGAGTGTGATGGTGAACCTTTGTGTACTATGACGATGGAAGAGTGTGCTGGTGAACCATGACGAGGGAAGAGTGTGTGTGAACCTTTGTGTACCATGACGAGGGAAGAGTGTGCTTGTGAACCTTTGTGTACCATGACGAGGGAAGAGTGTGCTTGTGAACCTTTGTGTACCATGACGAGGGAAGAGTGTGCTTGTGAACCTTTGTGTACCATGACGAGGGAAGAGAGTGCTTGTGAACCTTTGTGTACCATGACGAGGGAAGAGTGTGCTTGTGAACCTTTGTGTACCATGACGAGGGAAGAGTGTGAAACCTTTGTGTACCATGACGAGGGAAGAGTGTGTGTGAACCTTTGTGTACCATGACGAGGGAAGAGTGTGCTTGTGAACCTTTGTGTACCATGACGTGGGAAGAGTGTGCTTGTGAACCATTGTGTGTACCTTTGTGTACGACGAGGAAGAGTGTGCTTGTGAACCTTTGTGTACCATGACGAGGGAAGAGTGTGATGGTGAACCTTTGTGTACCATGACGAGGGAAGAGTGTGCTTGTGAACCTTTGTGTACCATGACGAGGGAAGAGTGTGCTTGTGAACCTTTGTGTACCATGACGAGGGAAGAGTGTGCTTGTGAACCTTTGTGTACCATGTGTGCTTGTGAACCTTTGTGTACCATGACGAGGGAAGAGTGTGCTTGTGAACCTTTGTGTACCATGACGAGGGAAGAGTGTGCTTGTGAACCATTGTGTAACATGACGAGGGAAGAGTGTGCTTGTGTGAACCTTTGTGTACCATGACGAGGGAAGAGTGTGATTGTGAACCTTTGTGTACCATGACGAGGGAAGAGTGTGCTTGTGAACCTTTGTGTACCATGACGAGGGAAGAGTGTGCTTGTGAACCTTTGTGTACCATGACGAGGGAAGAGTGTGCTTGTGAACCTTTGTGTACCATGACGAGGGAAGAGTGTGCTTGTGAACCTTTGTGTACCATGACGAGGGAAGAGTGTGCTTGTGAACCTTTGTGTACCATGACGAGGGAAGAGTGTGCTTGTGAACCTTTGTGTACCATGACGAGGGAAGAGTGTGCTTGTGAACCTTTGTGTACCATGACGAGGGAAGAGTGTGCTTGTGAACCTTTGTGTACCATGACGAGGGAAGAGTGTGCTTGTGAACCTTTGTGTACCATGACGAGGGAAGAGTGTGCTTGTGAACCTTTGTGTACCATGACGAGGGAAGAGTGTGCTTGTGAACCTTTGTGTACCATGACGAGGGAAGAGTGTGCTTGTGAACCTTTGTGTACCATGACGAGGGAAGAGTGTGCTTGTGAACCTTTGTGTACCATGACGAGGGAAGAGTGTGCTTGTGAACCTTTGTGTACCATGACGAGGGAAGAGTGTGCTTGTGAACCTTTGTGTACCATGACGAGGGAAGAGTGTGCTTGTGAACCTTTGTGTACCATGACGAGGGAAGAGTGTGCTTGTGAACCTTTGTGTACCATGACGAGGGAAGAGTGTGCTTGTGAACCTTTGTGTACCATGACGAGGGAAGAGTGTGCTTGTGAACCTTTGTGTACCATGACGAGGGAAGAGTGTGCTTGTGAACCTTTGTGTACCATGACGAGGGAAGAGTGTGCTTGTGAACCTTTGTGTACCATGACGAGGGAAGAGTGTGCTTGTGAACCTTTGTGTACCATGACGAGGGAAGAGTGTGCTTGTGAACCTTTGTGTACCATGACGAGGGAAGAGTGTGCTTGTGAACCTTTGTGTACCATGACGAGGGAAGAGTGTGCTTGTGAACCTTTGTGTACCATGACGAGGGAAGAGTGTGCTTGTGAACCTTTGTGTACCATGACGAGGGAAGAGTGTGCTTGTGAACCTTTGTGTACCATGACGAGGGAAGAGTGTGCTTGTGAACCTTTGTGTACCATGACGAGGGAAGAGTGTGCTTGTGAACCTTTGTGTACCATGACGAGGGAAGAGTGTGCTTGTGAACCTTTGTGTACCATGACGAGGGAAGAGTTGCTGTGTACCATGACGAGGGAAGAGTGTGCTTGTGAACCTTTGTGTACCATGACGAGGGAAGAGTGTGCTTGTGAACCTTTGTGTACCATGACGAGGGAAGAGTGTGCCTTTGTGTACCATGACGAGGGAAGAGTGTGCTTGTGAACCTTTGTGTACCATGACGAGGGAAGAGTGTGCTTGTGAACCTTTGTGTACCATGACGAGGGAAGAGTGTGCTTGTGAACCTTTGTGTACCATGACGAGGGAAGAGTGTTTGTGTACCATGACGAGGGAAGAGTGTGCTTGTGAACCTTTGTGTGTGAACCTTTGTGTACCATGACGAGGGAAGAGTGTGCTTGTGAACCTTTGTGTACCATGACGAGGGAAGAGTGTGCTTGTGAACCTTTGTGTACCATGACGAGGGAAGAGTGTGCTTGTGAACCTTTGTGTACCATGACGAGGGAAGAGTGTGCTTGTGAACCTTTGTGTACCATGACGAGGGAAGAGTGTGCTTGTGAACCTTTGTGTACCATGACGAGGGAAGAGTGTGCTTGTGAACCTTTGTGTACCATGACGAGGGAAGAGTGTGCTTGTGAACCTTTGTGTACCATGACGAGGGAAGAGTGTGCTTGTGAACCTTTGTGTACCATGACGAGGGAAGAGTGTGCTTGTGAACCTTTGTGTACCATGACGAGGGAAGAGTGTGCTTGTGAACCTTTGTGTACCATGACGAGGGAAGAGTGTGCTTGTGAACCTTTGTGTACCATGACGAGGGAAGAGTGTGCTTGTGAACCTTTGTGTACCATGACGAGGGAAGAGTGTGCTTGTGAACCTTTGTGTACCATGACGAGGGAAGAGTGTGCTTGTGAACCTTTGTGTACCATGACGAGGGAAGAGTGTGCTTGTGAACCTTTGTGTACCATGACGAGGGAAGAGTGTGCTTGTGAACCTTTGTGTACCATGACGAGGGAAGAGTGTGATTGTGAACCTTTGTGTACCATGACGAGGGAAGAGTGTGCTTGTGAACCTTTGTGTACCATGACGAGGGAAGAGTGTGCTTGTGAACCTTTGTGTACCATGACGAGGGAAGAGTGTGATGGTGAACCTTTGTGTACCATGACGACTTGTGAACCTTTGTGTACCATGACGAGGGAAGAGTGTGCTTGTGAACCTTTGTGTACCATGACGAGGGAAGAGTGTGCTTGTGAACCTTTGTGTACCATGACGAGGGAAGAGTGTGTTTGTGAACCTTTGTGTACCATGACGAGGGAAGAGTGTGCTTGTGAACCTTTGTGTACCATGACGAGGAAAGAGTGTGCTGTGAGGGACGAGGGAAATGTGCTTGTGAACCTTTGTGTACCATGACGAGGGAAGAGTGTGCTTGTGAACCTTTGTGTACCATGACGAGGGAAGAGTGTGCTTGTGAACCTTTGTGTATCATGACGAGGGAAGAGTGTGCTTGTGAACCTTTGTGTACCATGACGAGGGAAGAGTGTGCTTGTGAACCTTTGTGTACCATGACGAGGGAAGAGTGTGCTTGTGAACCTTTGTGTACCATGACGAGGGAAGAGTGTGCTTGTGAACCTTTGTGTACCATGACGAGGGAAGAGTGTGCTTGTGAACCTTTGTGTACCATGACGAGGGAAGAGTGTGCTTGTGAACCTTTGTGTACCATGACGAGGGAAGAGTGTGTGCTTGTGAACCCTTTGTGTACCATGACGAGGGAAGAGTGTGCTTGTGAACCTTTGTGTACCATTACGAGGGAAGAGTGTGCTTGTGAACCTTTGTGTACCATGACGAGGGAAGAGTGTGACGAGGGAAGAGTGTGCTTTGTGTGAACCTTTGTGTACCATGACGAGGGAAGAGTGTGCTTGTGAACCTTTGTGTACCATGACGAGGGAAGAGTGTGCTTGTGAACCTTTGTGTACCATGACGAGGGAAGAGTGTGCTTGTGAACCTTTGTGTACCATGACGAGGGAAGAGTGTGCTTGTGAACCTTTGTGTACCATGACGAGGGAAGAGTGTGTGAAACCTTTGTGTACCATGACGAGGGAAGAGTGTGCTTGTGAACCTTTGTGTACCATGACGAAGGAAGAGTGTGCTTGTGAACCTTTGTGTACCATGACGAGGGAAGAACCTTTGTGTACCATGACGAGGGAAGAGTGTGCTTGTGAACCTTTGTGTACCATGACGAGGGAAGAGTGTGCTTGTGAACCTTTGTGTACCATGACGAGGGAAGAGTGTGATGGTGAACCTTTGTGTACCATGACGAGGGAAGAGTGTGCTTGTGAACCTTTGTGTACCATGACGAGGGAAGAGTGTGATGTTGAACCTTTGTGTACCATGACGAGGGAAGAGTGTGCTTGTGAACCTTTGTGTACCATGACGAGGGAAGAGTGTGCTTGTGAACCTTTGTGTACCATGACGAGGGAAGAGTGTGCTTGTGAACCTTTGTGTACCATGACGAGGGAAGAGTGTGCTTGTGAACCTTTGTGTACCATGACGAGGGAAGAGTGTGCTTGTGAACCTTTGTGTACCATGACGAGGGAAGAGTGTGAAGGTGAACCTTCGTGTACCATGACGAGGGAAGAGTGTGCTTGTGAACCTTTGTGTACCATGACGAGGGAAGAGTGTGCTTGTGAACCTTTGTGTACCATGACGAGGGAAGAGTGTGCTTGTGAACCTTTGTGTACCATGACGAGGGAAGAGTGTGCTTGTGAACCTTTGTGTACCATGACGAGGGAAGAGTGTGCTTGTGAACCTTTGTGTACCATGACGAGGGAAGAGTGTGCTTGTGAACCTTTGTGTACCATGACGAGGGAAGAGTGTGCTTGTGAACCTTTGTGTACCATGACGAGGGAAGAGTGTGCTTGTGAACCTTTGTGTACCATGACGAGGGAAGAGTGTGCTTGTGAACCTTTGTGTACCATGACGAGGGAAGAGTGTGCTTGTGAACCTTTGTGTACCATGACGAGGGAAGAGTGTGCTTGTGAACCTTTGTGTACCATGACGAGGGAAGAGTGTGCTTGTGAACCTTTGTGTACCATGACGAGGGAAGAGTGTGCTTGTGAACCTTTGTGTACCATGACGAACGAGGGAAGAGTGTGCTTGTGAACCTTTGTGTACCATGACGAGGGAAGAGTGTGCTTGTGAAGTGTACCTTTGTGTTCCATGACGAGGGAAGAGTGTGCTTGTGAACCTTTGTGTACCATGACGAGGGAAGAGTGTGCTTGTGAACCTTTGTGTACCATGACGAGGGAAGAGTGTGCTTGTGAACCTTTGTGTACCATGACGAGGGAAGTGTACCATGACGAGGGAAGAGTGTGCTTGTGAACCTTTGTGTACCATGACGAGGGAAGAGTGTGCTTGTGAACCTTTGTGTACCATGACGAGGGAAGAGTGTGCTTGTGAACCTTTGTGTACCATGACGAGGGAAGAGTGTGCTTGTGAACCTTTGTGTACCATGACGAGGGAAGAGTGTGCTTGTGAACCTTTGTGTACCATGACGATGGAAGAGTGTGATGGTGCACCTTTGTGTACCATGACGAGGGAAGAGTGTGCTTGTGAACCTTTGTGTACCATGACGATGGAAGAGTGTGCTTGTGAACCTTTGTGTACCATGACGAGGGAAGAGTGTGCTTGTGAACCTTTGTGTACCATGACGAGGGAAGAGTGTGCTTGTGAACCTTTGTGTACCATGACGAGGGAAGAGTGTGCTTGTGAACCTTTGTGTACCATGACGAGGGAAGAGTGTGCTTGTGAACCTTTGTGTACCATGACGAGGGAAGAGTGTGCTTGTGAACCTTTGTGTACCATGACGAGGGAAGAGTGTGCTTGTGTACCTTTGTGTACCTTGACGAGGGAAGAACCTTTGTGTGACTGTGTGAACCTTCGTGTACCATGACGAGGGAAGAGTGTGCTTGTGAACCTTTGTGTACCATGACGAGGGAAGAGTGTGCTTGTGAACCTTTGTGTACCATGACGAGGGAAGAGTGTGCTTGTGAACCTTTGTGTACCATGACGAGGGAAGAGTGTGCTTGTGAACCTTTGTGTACCATGACGAGGGAAGAGTGTGCTTGTGAACCTTTGTGTACCATGACGAGGGAAGAGTGTGCTTGTGAACCTTTGTGTACCATGACGAGGGAAGAGTGTGCTTGTGAACCTTTGTGTACCATGACGAGGGAAGAGTGTGCTTGTGAACCTTTGTGTACCATGACAAGTGATGAGAGTGTGAAGATTTGTGATGGTGAACCTTTGTGTACAACGACGAGGGAAGAGTGTGATGGTGAACCTTTGTGTACCATGACGATGGAAGAGTGTGCTTGTGAACCTTTGTGTACCATGACGAGGGAAGTGTGTGCTTGTGAACCTTTGTGTACCATGACGAGGGAAGTGTGTGTTTGTGAACCTTTGTGTACCATGACGAGGGAAGAGTGTGATGGTGAACCTTTGTGTACCATGACGAGGGAAGTGTGTGTTTGTGAACCTTTGTGTACCATGGCGAGGGAGGTGTGTGCTTGTGAACCTTTGTGTACCATGACGAGGGAAGAGTGTGCTTGTGAACCATTGTGTACCATGACGAGGGAAGAGTGTGCTTGTGAACCTTTGTGTACCATGACGAGGGAAGAGTGTGCTTGTGAACCTCTGTGTACCATGACGAGGGAAGAGTGTGCTTGTGAACCTATTGTAACCATGGCAGGAAGAAGGTGTGCCTTGTAGAACAAGCTTGTACCAATGGCCGAAGGAAGAGTGTGGCCTTGGCCAAGACAACCAGTGTAACCATGACCGAAGGAACCAGTGTGAATGGTGAACCTGTGTACCCATGACAGAAGAAGTGTGCTTGCCGAACCGTGGCAGGCCTTTCATGACGAGGGAAGAGTGTGATGGTATGTGTTACCATGACGAGGGAAGAGTGGTGAATTGGTGAACCTGGTGTAACCATGACGGAAGGGAAGAAGTGGTGTAGTGATCCTGTTAAATATTCATGGCGATGGAAAGAGTGTGAATGGTGAACGCTGGTGTACCATTGACCGAGAGGGTGTTGCCTTAGTAGGAACCAACCACATTGTTAACCATGACGAGGAAAAGTGTGCCTTGTTGAACCTGCCCGTACCATGACGTGGGAAGAGTTGTGCTTGTAAGACCTTGTTAATTGCAATGGCGAGGAAGAGTGTGGCTTTGAACCTGTTGTAACCATAACAGGAAGAGTGTGTATGAACCTGTGTAACCATGACAGGGGAAGAGTGTGATGGTGAACCATGTACCAACCGACGAGGGAAAGAAGGTGGTGAATTGTTGAACCTGTGGTACCCATGAACGATGGAGAATTGTGCTTGTGGAACCTTTAATGTACCATGGAACGAAGGAAGAGTGGTGAATTGGTGAACCTGTGTAACCATTGACAGGAAAGTGGTGTTTGTGAACCTGTGGTTACCATGACGAGGAAGTGGTGCTTAATGAAACCTTTTGTACCATATTGGAGGGAAGAGTGTGCTTGCCAGACAAGGGTGTTACCATGATTGAAGGAAGAGTGTGAATTGGTGAACCTGTTGTACCAGGACGAGGGAAAGTGTGCCTTGTGAACCTGTGTCCCAGGACGAAGGAAGAGTGTGCCTTGTGAACCTGTGTACCATGACAAGGGAAGAGTGTGGCAAGCCCGAACCTGTACCATGACGAGGGAAGAGTGTGCTTTGTGAACCTTGTGGCCAACCGACCGAGAAAAGTATGTATTGAACCTTGAGTGGCGCATGACGAGGAAGATTGTGCTTGTGAACCTTTTGTAGCTGCCATGATGAATTGGAAGAGGGTGTGCTTGTGAACCTTCCGTGTTAAGCCATGACTTGAAGGAGTGGTGGATGGGGTGACCCTTGGGTACCATTGACCGAAGGGGAAGGAAGTGTGCTTGTGAACCTTGTGTACCATGGGAAGAGGTGTGGCTTTGGTAGTGCCCTGGCCAATACCATGAACGAGGAAGAGGGTGTGTGTTGAACCTGTACCATATGACAGGAAGGGAAGTGGTGAATGGTGAGCCAACTGTTGTTCCATGGAACCAGGGAGTGGTGCTTAATGGAAGCAACCCTTGGCTGTAACCGACCGAGAGGGAAGGTAATTGTAGGAACCTTAGTGTGGTGCCAATTGAACGAGGGAAGAGGGGTGTGGCCTTTGAACCTGTGTATTACCATGGAACGAGGGAAAATAATACCTTGAACCTGTGTACCATGAACCCAGGAACAGGTGTGTGAATTGGTAGACAGGGCAAGTGCCTATGACCAGAGAGAGGAATGTTGCCTTTGCCAGACCTGTGTTACCATGACAGGAAGAGAGGTGCCGATGGTAAGACCTTTGTACCATGACGGAAGGAGAAGTATTGCCTTGTGAACCTAACCTGTGTACCATGACCGAATTGGAGTCCTCCTTGAATGTTGAACCTGTGTACCATGACGAGGAAGGAGTGTCTTGTAAGACCAAGCCACCAGCATGCCAATGACCAAGGGAAGAGGGGTGTGCTTAATGAACCGCTTGTGGTACCAATGACCGAGGAAGAGGTGTGGCCTTATGGTTGCTGTGTACCAACCCTTGACCGAGGGAAGGGGAAGAAGTGTGATGCATTAGACTAACACCTTGTACCACTTGACAGGGAAGAGTGTGCCTTTGTGAACCTTGTGTAACCTTATGACGAGGAAGAAGGTGTGATGGTGAACCTTTTTGTACCAACGACCAGGGAAGAGGTGGTTGATGGTGAACCTTTTTATTACCATGACCGAATGGAAGAGAGGGTGGTGCCTTGTGAACCTGTGTACCATGACAGGTAAAGTGTACTGGTAAGACCAGCACCATTGGCCTTTACCATGACGAGGAAGTTGTGTGTGTAAGACCTGTGGCTCATGACGGGGAAGGGAAGTGGTGAATTGGTGAACCTGTGTAACCCATGACGAAGGGAGTGTGTTTAGAACCTTAGAACTGCTGTACCATGACGAGGGAAGAAGTGTGTTGTGAACTTTGTGTACCAAGACGAGGGAAGTGTGTGTTGTAACCTTGTGTTACAATCGAGGGAAGAGGTGCTTGTGAACCTTTTGTAACATGACCGAGGGAAGAGTGTGATGGTGAACCTCGAGGTACTATGACGAGGGAAGAGTGAAGTAGAACCTTCTCGTGTACCATGACGAGGGAGAGAGGTGATGGTGAACCTTCGAGGGTACCATGACGAGGGGAAGAGGTGTGTGGAACCTTCCGTGTACCATGACAAGGGAAGACCTTAGAAGAGGGTGAAGCTGAACCTTGTGTGCAATGACACGAGGGAGAGGTGTTTCTTGTGAACCTTTGTGGGGTAGCCATGAGGGAAGAGTGTGCTTGTGAACCTGCTAAGTACCATAAGCAGACGAGGGAAGAGCTAAGCCAGAACTCAAGTGTACCAGTGACGTTAGATGAAGAGTGCTTGTGAACCTTTGTGTAGTATGACGAGGAAGAGGGTGTCGTTAGTGAACTTCTTGTACCATGACGAGGGAAGAGGTATGGTGAACTCAGGTACCTGACGAGGGAAGAGGTGCTTGTGAACCTCCGGTGTACCACCATGACGAGGCGTGCCTGTGTTTGTGAACTTGATGCACCATGACGAGGGAAGTGCGTGCTTGTGAACCTTGTTAGAACACCAAGACGAGGGAAGAGTGTCAAGCCAGTGGGGAACCTTGTGTACCATGACGAGGGAAGTTAGTGTGCATGAACCCCGTGAAAAGCCACCATGACGAGGGAAGAGGTGAACCTTGTGAAGACTGTGCAGTCCACCACATGACAGTGTGGGAGAAGAGTGTACCTGAGAACCTTTGTACCATGACGATTGGGAAGTAGTGTGCCTTTGTGAGCTTAGTAACCAATGACGACAAGCCGAGCCATGTGACTGGGTGTAACCATGACGAGGGAAGGGAAGTGTGTGTTTGCCGACCATGTGTACAAGATTGAGGAAGGGTGACTAAGTGAACCTTAATGTACAATGCGACGAGGGAAGAGTGTGCTTGTGGAACCTTTGTGTACCATGACGATGAAGAGTGTGAGTACCATGAAGAGGGAAGAGTGTGCTGGTGAACCTTTGAGTACCATGACGAGGGAAGAGTGTGCTGGTGAACCTTTGTGTACCATGATGAGGGAAGAGTGTGCTGGTGAACCTTTGTGTACCATGATGAGGGAAGAGTGTGCTGGTGAACCTTTGTGTACCATGACGAGGGAAGAGTATGCTGGTGAACCTTTGTGTACCATGATGAGGGAAGAGTGTGCTGGTGAACCTTTGTGTACCATGACGAGGGAAGAGTGTGCTGTAGAACCTTTGTGTACCATGACGAGGGAAGAGTGTGCTGGTGAACCTTTGTGTACCATGATGAGGGAAGGGTGTGCTGGTGAACCTTTGTGTACCATGACGAGGGAAGAGTGTGATGGTGAACATTTGTGTACCATGATGAGGGAAGAGTGTGCTGGTGAACCTTTGTGTACCATGATGAGGGAAGAGTGTGCTGGTGAACCTTTGTGTACCATGACGAGGGAAGAGTGTGCTGGTGAACCTTTGTGTACCATGACGAGGGAAGAGTGTGCTGGTGAACCTTTGTGTACAATGAAGAGGGAAGAGTGTGCTGGTGAACCTTTGAGTACCATGACGAGGGAAGAGTGTGCTAGTGAACCTTTGTGTTCCATGATGAGGGAAGAGTGTGCTGGTGAACCTTTGTGTACCATGATGAGGGAAGAGTGTGCTGGTGAACCTTTGTGTACCTTGACGAGGGAAGAGTATGCTGGTGAACCTTTGTGTACCATGATGAGGGAAGAGTGTGCTGGTGAACCTTTGTGTACCATGACGAGGGAAGAGTGTGCTGGTGAACCTTTGTGTACCATGACGAGGGAAGAGTGTGCTGGTGAACCTTTGTGTACCATGACGAGGGAAGAGTGTGCTGGTGAACCTTTGTGTACCATGACGAGGGAAGAGTGTGCTAGTGAACCTTTGTGTACCATGACGAGGGAAGAGTGTGCTGGTGAACCTTTGTGTACCATGACGAGGGAAGAGTGTGCTGGTGAACCTTTGTGTACCATGACGAGGGAAGAGTGTGCTGGTGAACCTTTGTGTACCATGACGAGGGAAGAGTGTGCTGGTGAACCTTTGTGTACCATGACGAGGGAAGAGTGTGCTGGTGAATCTTTGTGTACCATGACGAGGGAAGAGTGTGCTGGTGAACCTTTGTGTACCATGATGAGGGAAGAGTGTGCTGGTGAACCTTTGTGTACCATGACGAGGGAAGAGTGTGCTGGTGAACCTTTGTGTACCATGAAGAGGGAAGAGTGTGCTGGTGATCCTTTGTGTACCATGACGAGGGAAGAGTGTGCTGGTGAACCTTTGTGTACCATGACGAGGGAAGAGTGTGCTGGTGAACCTTTCTGTACCATGACGAGGGAAGAGTGTGCTTGTGAACGTTTGTGTACCATGACGAGGGAAGAGTGTGCTGGTGAACCTTTGTGTACCATGACGAGGGAAGTGTGCTGGTGAACCTTTGTGTACCATGAGGGAAGAGTGTGCTGGTGAACCTTTGTGTACCATGACGAGGGAAGAGTGTGCTGGTGAACCTTTGTGTACCATGATGAGGGAAGAGTGTGCTGGATAACCTTTGTGTACCATGACGAGGGAAGAGTGTGCTGGTGAACCTTTGTGTACCATGGCGAGGGAAGAGTGTGCTGGTGAACCTTTGTGTACCAGGACGAGGGAAGAGTGTGCTTGTGAACCTTGGTGTACCATGACGAGGTAAGAGTGTGCTTGTGAACCTCTGTGTACCATGACGAGGGAAGAGTGTGATGGTGAACCTCTGTGTACCATGACGAGGGAATTGTGTGCTGGTGAACCTTTGTATACCATGAGGAGGGAAGAGTGTGCTGGTGAACCTTTGTGTACCATGATGAGGGAAGAGTGTGCTGGATAACCTTTGTGTACCATGACGAGGGAAGAGTGTGCTGGTGAACCTTTGTGTACCATGGCGAGGGAAGAGTGTGCTGGTGAACCTTTGTGTACCATGATGAGGGAAGAGTGTGCTTGTGAACCTTTGTGTACCATGACGAGGGAAAAGTGTGCTGGTGAACCTTTGTTTACCATGACGAGGGAAGTGTGTGCTGGTGAACCTTTGTGTACCATGAAGAGGGAAGAGTGTGCTGGTGAACCTTTGTATACCATGAGGAGGGAAGAGTGTGAACCTTTGTGTACCATGACGAGGGAAGAGTGTGCTGGTGAACCTTTGTGTACCATGACGAGGGAAGAGTGTTCAGGTGAACCTTTGTGTACCATGACGAGGGAAGAGTGTGCTGGTGAACCTTTGTGTACCATGACGAGTGAAGAGTGTGCTGGTGAACCTTTGTGTACCATGAAGAGGGAAGAGTGTGCTGGTGAACCTTTGTGTACCATGAGGAGGGAAGAGTGTGCTGGTGAACCTTTGTGAACCATGACAAGGGAAGAGTGTGCTGGTGAACCTTTGTGTACCATGACGAGGGAAGAGTGTGCTGGTGAACCTTTGTGTACCATGACGAGGGAAGAGTGTGCTGGTGAACCTTTGTGTACCATGACGAGGGAAGAGTGTGCTGGAGAACCTTTGTGTACCATTACGAGGGAAGAGTGTGCTGGTGAACCTTTGTGTACCATGATGAGAGAAGAGTGTGCTGGTGAACCTTTGTGTACCATGACGAGGGAAGAGTGTGCTGGTGAACATTTGTGTACCATGACGAGGGAAGAATGTGCTGGTGAACCTTTGTGTACCATGATGAGGGAAGAGTGTGCTGGTGAACCTTTGTGTACCATGACGAGGGAAGAGTGTGCTGGTGAACCTTTGTGTACCATGACGAAGGGAGAGTGTGTTGGTGAACCTTTGTGTACCATGAAGAGGGAAGAGTGTGCTGGTGAACCTTTGAGTACCATGACGAGGGAAGAGTGTGCTGGTGAACCTTTATGTACCATGATGAGGGAAGAGTGTGCTGGTGAACCTTTGTGTACCATAATGAGGGAAGAGTGTGCTGGTGAACCTTTGTGTACCATGACGAGGGAAGAGTATGCTGGTGAACCTTTGTGTACCATGATGAGGGAAGGGTGTGCTGGTGAACCTTTGTGTACCATGACGAGGGAAGAGTGTGATGGTGAACATTTGTGTACCATGATGAGGGAAGAGTGTGCTGGTGAACCTTTGTGTACCATGATGAGGGAAGAGTGTGCTGGTGAACCTTTGTGTACCATGACGAGGGAAGAGTGTGCTGGTGAACCTTTGTGAACCATGACAAGGGAAGAGTGTGCTGGTGAACCTTTGTGTACCATGACGAGGGAAGAGTGTGCTGGTGAACCTTTGTGTACCATGACGAGGGAAGAGTGTGCTGGTGAACCTTTGTGTACCATGACGAGGGAAGAGTGTGCTGGAGAACCTTTGTGTACCATTACGAGGGAAGAGTGTGCTGGTGAACCTTTGTGTACCATGATGAGAGAAGAGTGTGCTGGTGAACCTTTGTGTACCATGACGAGGGAAGAGTGTGCTGGTGAACCTTTGTGTACCATGACGAGGGAAGAGTGTGCTGGTGAACCTTTGTGTACAATGAAGAGGGAAGAGTGTGCTGGTGAACCTTTGAGTACCATGACGAGGGAAGAGTGTGCTAGTGAACCTTTGTGTTCCATGATGAGGGAAGAGTGTGCTGGTGAACCTTTGTGTACCATGATGAGGGAAGAGTGTGCTGGTGAACCTTTGTGTACCATGACGAGGGAAGAGTATGCTGGTGAACCTTTGTGTACCATGATGAGGGAAGAGTGTGCTGGTGAACCTTTGTGTACCATGACGAGGGAAGAGTGTGCTGGTGAACCTTTGTGTACCATGACGAGGGAAGAGTGTGCTGGTGAACCTTTGTGTACCATGACGAGGGAAGAGTGTGCTGGTGAACCTTTGTGTACCATGACGAGGGAAGAGTGTGCTAGTGAACCTTTGTGTACCATGACGAGGAAAGAGTGTGCTGGTGAACCTTTGTGTACCATGACGAGGGAAGAGTGTGCTGGTGAACCTTTGTGTACCATGACGAGGGAAGAGTGTGCTGGTGAACCTTTGTGTACCATGACGAGGGAAGAGTGTGCTGGTGAACCTTTGTGTACCATGACGAGGGAAGAGTGTGCTGGTGAATCTTTGTGTACCATGACGAGGGAAGAGTGTGCTGGTGAACCTTTGTGTACCATGACGAGGGAAGAGTGTGCTGGTGAACCTTTGTGTACCATGACGAGGGAAGAGTGTGCTGGTGAACCTTTGTGTACCATGACGAGGGAAGAGTGTGCTGGTGATCCTTTGTGTACCATGACGAGGGAAGAGTGTGCTGGTGAACCTTTGTGTACCATGACGAGGGAAGAGTGTGCTGGTGAACCTTTGTGTACCATGACGAGGGAAGAGTGTGCTTGTGAACCTTTGTGTACCATGACGAGGGAAGAGTGTGCTGGTGAACTTTTGTGTACCATGACGAGGGAAGTGTGCTGGTGAACCTTTGTGTACCATGAGGGAAGAGTGTGCTGGTGAACCTTTGTGTACCATGACGAGGGAAGAGTGTGCTGGTGAACCTTTGTGTACCATGATGAGGGAAGAGTGTGCTGGATAACCTTTGTGTACCATGACGAGGGAAGAGTGTGCTGGTGAACCTTTGTGTACCATGGCGAGGGAAGAGTGTGCTGGTGAACCTTTGTGTACCATGATGAGGGAAGAGTGTGCTTGTGAACCTTTGTGTACCATGACGAGGGAAAAGTGTGCTGGTGAACCTTTGTTTACCATGACGAGGGAAGTGTGTGCTGGTGAACCTTTGTGTACCATGAAGAGGGAAGAGTGTGCTGGTGAACCTTTGTATACCATGAGGAGGGAAGAGTGTGCTTGTGAACCTTTGTGTACCATGACGAGGGAAGAGTGTGCTGGTGAACCTTTGTGTACCATGACGAGGGAAGAGTGTTCAGGTGAACCTTTGTGTACCATGACGAGGGAAGAGTGTGCTGGTGAACCTTTGTGTACCATGACGAGGGAAGAGTGTGCTGGTGAACCTTTGTGTACCATGAAGAGGGAAGAGTGTGCTGGTGAACCTTTGTGTACCATGACGAGGGAAGAGTGTGCTGGTGAACCTTTGTGTACCATGTCGAGGGAAGAGTGTGCTGGTGAACATTTGTGTACCATGACGAGGGAAGAGTGTACTGGTGAACCTTTGTGTACCATGACGAGGGAAGAGTGTGCTGGTGAACCTTTGTGTACCATGACGAGGGAAGAGTGTCCTGGAGAACCTTTGTGTACCATTACGAGGGAAGAGTGTGCTGGTGAACCTTTGTGTACCATGATGAGAGAAGAGTGTGCTGGTGAACCTTTGTGTACCATGACGAAGGGAGAGTGTGTTGGTGAACGTTTGTGTACCATGAAGAGGGAAGAGTGTGCTGGTGAACCTTTGAGTACCATGACGAGGGAAGAGTGTGCTGGTGAACCTTTGTGTACCATGATGAGGGAAGAGTGTGCTGGTGAACCTTTGTGTACCATGATGAGGGAAGAGTGTGCTGGTGAACCTTTGTGTACCATGACGAGGGAAGAGTGTGCTGGTGAACCTTTGTGTACCATGACGAAGGGAGAGTGTGCTGGTGAACCTTTGTGTACCATGAAGAGGGAAGAGTGTGCTGGTGAACCTTTGAGTACCATGACGAGGGAAGAGTGTGCTGGTGAACCTTTGTGTACCATGATGAGGGAAGAGTGTGCTGGTGAACCTTTGTGTACCATGATGAGGGAAGAGTGTGCTGGTGAACCTTTGTGTACCATGACGAGGGAAGAGTATGCTGGTGAACCTTTGTGTACCATGATGAGGGAAGGGTGTGCTGGTGAACCTTTGTGTACCATGACGAGGGAAGAGTGTGATGGTGAACATTTGTGTACCATGATGAGGGAAGAGTGTGCTGGTGAAGCTTTGTGTACCATGATGAGGGAAGAGTGTGCTGGTGAACCTTTGTGTACCATGACGAGGGAAGAGTGTGCTGGTGAACCTTTGTGAACCATGACAAGGGAAGAGTGTGCTGGTGAACCTTTGTGTACCATGACGAGGGAAGAGTGTGCTGGTGAACCTTTGTGTACCATGACGAGGGAAGAGTGTGCTGGTGAACCTTTGTGTACCATGACGAGGGAAGAGTGTGCTAGAGAACCTTTGTGTACCATTACGAGGGAAGAGTGTGCTGGTGAACCTTTGTGTACCATGATGAGAGAAGAGTGTGCTGGTGAACCTTTGTGTACCATGACGAGGGAAGAGTGTGCTGGTGAACATTTGTGTACCATGACGAGGGAAGAATGTGCTGGTGAACCTTTGTGTACCATGATGAGGGAAGAGTGTGCTGGTGAACCTTTGTGTACCATGACGAGGGAAGAGTGTGCTGGTGAACCTTTGTGTACCATGACGAAGGGAGAGTGTGCTGGTGAACCTTTGTGTACCATGAAGAGGGAAGAGTGTGCTGGTGAACCTTTGAGTACCATGACGAGGGAAGAGTGTGCTGGTGAACCTTTGTGTACCATGATGAGGGAAGAGTGTGCTGGTGAACCTTTGTGTACCATGATGAGGGAAGAGTGTGCTGGTGAACCTTTGTGTACCATGACGAGGGAAGAGTATGCTGGTGAACTTTTGTGTACCATAAGAACATAAGAACATAAGAACGAAGGAACACTGCAGAAGGCCTACTGGCCCATGCGAGGCAGGTCCAAGTCTCCTACCGGCTTAAGCCAATGCACCCAACCTAGACAGGTCAGGTCACATTGACTTAAGGGAGGAACACGGCAACCGACCTGTTAGCACAAGCTATCAGGTCTAACTCACACCCACCCACATCTACTCATGTATTTATCCAACCTATTTTTAAAGCTACACAACGTTCTGGCCTCTATAACGGTACTTGGGAGTTTGTTCCACTCATCCACAACTCTATTACCAAACCAGTACTTTCCTATATCCTTCCTGAATCTGAATTTTTCCAACTTAAAACCATTGCTGCGAGTCCTGTCTAGGCTAGATATTTTCAGCACACTATTTACATCCCCTTTATTTATTCCTGTCTTCCACTTATACACCTCAATCATATCCCCCCTAATTCTACGTCTTTCTAGAGAGTGCAGTTTCAGGGCCCTTAGTCTATCCTCATAGGGAAGGTTTCTGATACATGGGATCATCTTTGTCATCCTCCTTTGTACATTTTCCAGAGAATTTATATCCATTCTGTAATACGGTGACCAAAACTGTGCAGCATAATCTAAATGAGGCCTAACCAAGGATGTATAGAGTTGAAGAACAACCTGAGGACTCCTATTATTTATGCTTCTTGATATGAAGCCAAGGATTCTATTAGCTTTATTGCGAACACTTATGCACTGTTGTCTTGGTTTCAGATTACTGCTAACCAGAACTCCTAAATCTTTTTCGCAATCCGTAATATTAAGATCTACATTATTTAGTTTATATGTGGCATGGTTATTGTCCTGTCCAACATTTAGAACTTTGCATTTGTCTATATTAAACTGCATCTGCCACTTCTCCGACCACTGCATCAGTCTATTCAAATCTTCCTGGAGTGCTCGAATGTCCTCGTCAGAATGAATTCGACGGCCTATTTTGGTGTCATCGGCAAACTTGCCGATGTCGCTCTTTATGCCCTCATCTATGTCGTTTATGTAGATTGTGAACAGCAGGGGGCCCAACACTGACCCCTGTGGAACACCGCTCGTGACACTTCCCCACTCTGATTTCTCCCCATTTATGCAAACTCTCTGCTGCCTATTTGTCAACCATGCCTCTATCCAGGAAAAAATTTCTCCTCCTATTCCATGTGCTTTAATTTTCCTCAATAGTCTCTGATGTGGGACCCTGTCAAAAGCCTTACTGAAGTCCATATACACAATATCATATTCATTACCATGATCTACCTCCTCAAATACCTTAGTGAAAAAAGTTAATAAATTCGTAAGGCAGGAACGCCCCTTTGTAAAACCATGCTGAGATTCGTTGATTAATTTATGCTTTTCAAGGTGGCTACGAACTGCCTCGGCAATTATTGATTCCATAAATTTTCCCACTATGGAGGTTAGGCTTATTGGTCTATAGTTCGAAGCTAAGGACCTGTCACCTGTTTTGAAAATAGGTATCACATTTGCCATTTTCCACTTATCTGGCACCATGCCAGTTTGTAGTGATATGTTGAAAAGATTAGCCAAAGGTGTGCTAAGCTCCTCTTTACATTCCTTTAGAACCCTTGCATACAGTTCATCAGGGCCTGGGGATTTGTTAGGTTTTAATTTATCTATTTGCCTAAGGACCATGTCACTTGTGACCCTAATAGTGCACAGTTTATTATCGTCCTGTTCTACATAATTTATCATTACTGGAATATCGCTGGTATCCTCCTGTGTAAAAACTGAGAGGAAGTATGTGTTAAAAATTCTACACATTTCCTTATCACTGTCAGTGAGCTGACCCGAGGAACTTTTGAGTGGGCCTATCTTGTCCCTGATCTTACTTCTGTATACCTGAAAGAATCCTTTTGGGTTAGTCTTCGATTCTCTTGCAACTTTAACCTCATAATCTCTTTTTGCTTTTCTAATTCCCTTTTTTATTTCTCTCTTTAACTGAATATATCGATTTCTTAATTGCCCCTCTCCTCTTTTGATTTGCCTATATATGCCTCTCTTTTGACCAATCAGATATTTTAATCTATTGTTCATCCATTTAGGATCATTTTTGTTTGATCTGATTTCCCTATTTGGAACATAATTTGACTGAGCATGTGCTGGTGAACCTTTGTGTACCATGATGAGGGAAGAGTGTGCTGGTGAACCTTTGTGTACCATGACGTGGGAAGAGTGTGCTGGTGAACCTTTGTGTACCATGATGAGGGAAGGGTGTGCTGGTGAACCTTTGTGTACCATGACGAGGGAAGAGTGTGCTGGTGAACATTTGTGTACCATGATGAGGGAAGAGTGTGCTGGTGAACCTTTGTGTACCATGATGAGGGAAGAGTGTGCTGGTGAACCTTTGTGTACCATGACGAGGGAAGAGTGTGCTGGTGAACCTTTGTGTACCATGACGAGGGAAGAGTGTGCTGGTGAACCTTTGTGTACAATGAAGAGGGAAGAGTGTGCTGGTGAACCTTTGAGTACCATGACGAGGGAAGAGTGTGCTAGTGAACCTTTGTGTACCATGATGAGGGAAGAGTGTGCTGGTGAACCTTTGTGTACCATGATGAGGGAAGAGTGTGCTGGTGAACCTTTGTGTACCATGACGAGGGAAGAGTATGCTGGTGAACCTTTGTGTACCATGATGAGGGAAGAGTGTGCTGGTGAACCTTTGTGTACCATGACGAGGGAAGAGTGTGCTGGTGAACCTTTGTGTACCATGACGAGGGAAGAGTGTGCTGGTGAACCTTTGTGTACCATGACGAGGGAAGAGTGTGCTGGTGAACCTTTGTGTACCATGACGAGGGAAGAGTGTGCTAGTGAACCTTTGTGTACCATGACGAGGGAAGAGTGTGCTGGTGAACCTTTGTGTACCATGACGAGGGAAGAGTGTGCTGGTGAACCTTTGTGTACCATGACGAGGGAAGAGTGTGCTGGTGAACCTTTGTGTACCATGACGAGGGAAGAGTGTGCTGGTGAACCTTTGTGTACCATGACGAGGGAAGAGTGTGCTGGTGAACCTTTGTGTACCATGACGAGGGAAGAGTGTGCTGGTGAACCTTTGTGTACCATGACGAGGGAAGAGTGTGCTGGTGAACCTTTGTGTACCATGACGAGGGAAGAGTGTGCTGGTGAACCTTTGTGTACCATGACGAGGGAAGAGTGTGCTGGTGAACCTTTGTGTACCATGACGAGGGAAGAGTGTGCTGGTGAACCTTTGTGTACCATGACGAGGGAAGAGTGTGCTTGTGAACCTTTGTGTACCATGACGAGGGAAGAGTGTGCTGGTGAACCTTTGTGTACCATGACGAGGGAAGTGTGCTGGTGAACCTTTGTGTACCATGAGGGAAGAGTGTGCTGGTGAACCTTTGTGTACCATGACGAGGGAAGAGTGTGCTGGTGAACCTTTGTGTACCATGATGAGGGAAGAGTGTGCTGGATAACCTTTGTGTACCATGACGAGGGAAGAGTGTGCTGGTGAACCTTTGTGTACCATGACGAGGGAAGAGTGTGCTGGTGAACCTTTGTGTACCATGATGAGGGAAGAGTGTGCTTGTGAACCTTTGTGTACCATGACGAGGGAAAAGTGTGCTGGTGAACCTTTGTGTACCATGACGAGGGAAGTGTGTGCTGGTGAACCTTTGTGTACCATGAAGAGGGAAGAGTGTGCTGGTGAACCTTTGTATACCATGAGGAGGGAAGAGTGTGCTTGTGAACCTTTGTGTACCATGACGAGGGAAGAGTGTGCTGGTGAACCTTTGTGTACCATGACGAGGGAAGAGTGTGCTGGTGAACCTTTGTGTACCATGACGAGGGAAGAGTGTGCTGGTGAACCTTTGTGTACCATGACGAGGGAAGAGTGTGCTGGTGAACCTTTGTGTACCATGACGAGGGAAGAGTGTGCTGGTGAACCTTTGTGTACCATGACGAGGGAAGAGTGTGCTGGTGAACCTTTGTGTACCATGACGAGGGAAGAGTGTGCTGGTGAACCTTTGTGTACCATGACGAGGGAAGAGTGTGCTGGTGAACCTTTGTGTACCATGACGAGGGAAGAGTGTGCTGGTGAACCTTTGTGTACCATGACGAGGGAAGAGTGTGCTGGTGAACCTTTGTGTACCATGACGAGGGAAGAGTGTGCTGGTGAACCTTTGTGTACCATGACGAGGGAAGAGTGTGCTGGTGAACCTTTGTGTACCATGACGAGGGAAGAGTGTGCTGGTGAACCTTTGTGTACCATGACGAGGGAAGAGTGTGCTGGTGAACCTTTGTGTACCATGACGAGGGAAGAGTGTGCTGGTGAACCTTTGTGTACCATGACGAGGGAAGAGTGTGCTGGTGAACCTTTGTGTACCATGACGAGGGAAGAGTGTGCTGGTGAACCTTTGTGTACCATGACGAGGGAAGAGTGTGCTGGTGAACCTTTGTGTACCATGACGAGGGAAGAGTGTGCTGGTGAACCTTTGTGTACCATGACGAGGGAAGAGTGTGCTGGTGAACCTTTGTGTACCATGACGAGGGAAGAGTGTGCTGGTGAACCTTTGTGTACCATGACGAGGGAAGAGTGTGCTGGTGAACCTTTGTGTACCATGACGAGGGAAGAGTGTGCTGGTGAACCTTTGTGTACCATGACGAGGGAAGAGTGTGCTGGTGAACCTTTGTGTACCATGACGAGGGAAGAGTGTGCTGGTGAACCTTTGTGTTCCATGACGAGGGAAGAGTGTGCTGGTGAACCTTTGTGTACCATGACGAGGGAAGAGTGTGCTGGTGAACCTTTGTGTACCATGACGAGGGAAGAGTGTGCTGGTGAACCTTTGTGTACCATGACGAGGGAAGAGTGTGCTGGTGAACCTTTGTGTACCATGACGAGGGAAGAGTGTGCTGGTGAACCTTTGTGTACCATGACGAGGGAAGAGTGTGCTGGTGAACCTTTGTGTACGAGGGAAGAGTGTGCATGACGAGGGAAGAGTGTGCTGGTGAACCTTTGTGTACCATGACGAGGGAAGAGTGTGCTGGTGAACCTTTGTGTACCATGACGAGGGAAGAGTGTGCTGGTGAACCTTTGTGTACCATGACGAGGGAAGAGTGTGCTGGTGAACCTTTGTGTACCATGACGAGGGAAGAGTGTGCTGGTGAACCTTTGTGTACCATGACGAGGGAAGAGTGTGCTGGTGAACCTTTGTGTACCATGACGAGGGAAGAGTGTGCTGGTGAACCTTTGTGTACCATGACGAGGGAAGAGTGTGCTGGTGAACCTTTGTGTACCATGACGAGGGAAGAGTGTGCTGGTGAACCTTTGTGTACCATGACGAGGGAAGAGTGTGCTGGTGAACCTTTGTGTACCATGACGAGGGAAGAGTGTGCTGGTGAACCTTTGTGTACCATGACGAGGGAAGAGTGTGCTGGTGAACCTTTGTGTACCATGACGAGGGAAGAGTGTGCTGGTGAACCTTTGTGTACCATGACGAGGGAAGAGTGTGCTGGTGAACCTTTGTGTACCATGACGAGGGAAGAGTGTGCTGGTGAACCTTTGTGTACCATGACGAGGGAAGAGTGTGCTGGTGAACCTTTGTGTACCATGACGAGGGAAGAGTGTGCTGGTGAACCTTTGTGTACCATGACGAGGGAAGAGTGTGCTGGTGAACCTTTGTGTACCATGACGAGGGAAGAGTGTGCTGGTGAACCTTTGTGTACCATGACGAGGGAAGAGTGTGCTGGTGAACCTTTGTGTACCATGACGAGGGAAGAGTGTGCTGGTGAACCTTTGTGTACCATGACGAGGGAAGAGTGTGCTGGTGAACCTTTGTGTTCCATGACGAGGGAAGAGTGTGCTGGTGAACCTTTGTGTACCATGACGAGGGAAGAGTGTGCTGGTGAACCTTTGTGTACCATGACGAGGGAAGAGTGTGCTGGTGAACCTTTGTGTACCATGACGAGGGAAGAGTGTGCTGGTGAACCTTTGTGTACCATGACGAGGGAAGAGTGTGCTGGTGAACCTTTGTGTACCATGACGAGGGAAGAGTGTGCTGGTGAACCTTTGTGTACCATGACGAGGGAAGAGTGTGCTGGTGAACCTTTGTGTACCATGACGAGGGAAGAGTGTGCTGGTGAACCTTTGTGTACCATGACGAGGGAAGAGTGTGCTGGTGAACCTTTGTGTACCATGACGAGGGAAGAGTGTGCTGGTGAACCTTTGTGTACCATGACGAGGGAAGAGTGTGCTGGTGAACCTTTGTGTACCATGACGAGGGAAGAGTGTGCTGGTGAACCTTTGTGTACCATGACGAGGGAAGAGTGTGCTGGTGAACCTTTGTGTACCATGACGAGGGAAGAGTGTGCTGGTGAACCTTTGTGTACCATGACGAGGGAAGAGTGTGCTGGTGAACCTTTGTGTACCATGACGAGGGAAGAGTGTGCTGGTGAACCTTTGTGTACCATGACGAGGGAAGAGTGTGCTGGTGAACCTTTGTGTACCATGACGAGGGAAGAGTGTGCTGGTAAACCTTTGTGTACCATGACGAGGGAAGAGTGTGCTGGTGAACCTTTGTGAACCATGACGAGGGAAGAGTGTGCTGGTGAACCTTTGTGTACCATGACGAGGGAAGAGTGTGCTGGTGAACCTTTGTGTACCATGACGAGGGAAGAGTGTGCTGGTGAACCTTTGTGTACCATGACGAGGGAAGAGTGTGCTGGTGAACCTTTGTGTACCATGACGAGGGAAGAGTGTGCTGGTGAACCTTTGTGTACCATGACGAGGGAAGAGTGTGCTGGTGAACCTTTGTGTACCATGACGAGGGAAGAGTGTGCTGGTGAACCTTTGTGTACCATGACGAGGGAAGAGTGTGCTGGTGAACCTTTGTGTACCATGACGAGGGAAGAGTGTGCTGGTGAACCTTTGTGTACCATGACGAGGGAAGAGTGTGCTGGTGAACCTTTGTGTACCATGACGAGGGAAGAGTGTGCTGGTGAACCTTTGTGTACCATGACGAGGGAAGAGTGTGCTGGTGAACCTTTGTGTACCATGACGAGGGAAGAGTGTGCTGGTGAACCTTTGTGTACCATGACGAGGGAAGAGTGTGCTGGTGAACCTTTGTGTACCATGACGAGGGAAGAGTGTGCTGGTGAACCTTTGTGTACCATGACGAGGGAAGAGTGTGCTGGTGAACCTTTGTGTACCATGATGAGGGAAGAGTGTGCTGGTGAACCTTTGTGTACCATGACGAGGGAAGAGTGTGCTGGTGAACCTTTGTGTACCATGACGAGGGAAGAGTGTGCTGGTGAACCTTTGTGTACCATGACGAGGGAAGAGTGTGCTGGTGAACCTTTGTGTACCATGACGAGGGAAGAGTGTGCTGGTGAACCTTTGTGTACCATGACGAGGGAAGAGTGTGCTGGTGAACCTTTGTGTACCATGACGAGGGAAGAGTGTGCTGGTGAACCTTTGTGTACCATGACGAGGGAAGAGTGTGCTGGTGAACCTTTGTGTACCATGACGAGGGAAGAGTGTGCTGGTGAACCTTTGTGTACCATGACGAGGGAAGAGTGTGCTGGTGAACCTTTGTGTACCATGACGAGGGAAGAGTGTGCTGGTGAACCTTTGTGTACCATGACGAGGGAAGAGTGTGCTGGTGAACCTTTGTGTACCATGACGAGGGAAGAGTGTGCTGGTGAACCTTTGTGTACCATGACGAGGGAAGAGTGTGCTGGTGAACCTTTGTGTACCATGACGAGGGAAGAGTGTGCTGGTGAACCTTTGTGTACCATGACGAGGGAAGAGTGTGCTGGTGAACCTTTGTGTACCATGACGAGGGAAGAGTGTGCTGGTGAACCTTTGTGTACCATGACGAGGGAAGAGTGTGCTGGTGAACCTTTGTGTACCATGACGAGGGAAGAGTGTGCTGGTGAACCTTTGTGTACCATGACGAGGGAAGAGTGTGCTGGTGAACCTTTGTGTACCATGACGAGGGAAGAGTGTGCTGGTGAACCTTTGTGTACCATGACGAGGGAAGAGTGTGCTGGTGAACCTTTGTGTACCATGACGAGGGAAGAGTGTGCTGGTGAACCTTTGTGTACCATGACGAGGGAAGAGTGTGCTGGTGAACCTTTGTGTACCATGACGAGGGAAGAGTGTGCTGGTGAACCTTTGTGTACCATGACGAGGGAAGAGTGTGCTGGTGAACCTTTGTGTACCATGACGAGGGAAGAGTGTGCTGGTGAACCTTTGTGTACCATGACGAGGGAAGAGTGTGCTGGTGAACCTTTGTGTACCATGACGAGGGAAGAGTGTGCTGGTGAACCTTTGTGTACCATGACGAGGGAAGAGTGTGCTGGTGAACCTTTGTGTACCATGACGAGGGAAGAGTGTGCTGGTGAACCTTTGTGTACCATGACGAGGGAAGAGTGTGCTGGTGAACCTTTGTGTACCATGACGAGGGAAGAGTGTGCTGGTGAACCTTTGTGTACCATGACGAGGGAAGAGTGTGCTGGTGAACCTTTGTGTACCATGACGAGGGAAGAGTGTGCTGGTGAACCTTTGTGTACCATGACGAGGGAAGAGTGTGCTGGTGAACCTTTGTGTACCATGACGAGGGAAGAGTGTGCTGGTGAACCTTTGTGTACCATGACGAGGGAAGAGTGTGCTGGTGAACCTTTGTGTACCATGACGAGTGAAGAGTGTGCTGGTGAACCTGTGTGTACCATGACGAGGGAAGAGTGTGCTGGTGAACCTTTGTGTACCATGACGAGGGAAGAGTGTGCTGGTGAACCTTTGTGTACCATGACGAGGGAAGAGTGTGCTGGTGAACCTTTGTGTACCATGACGAGGGAAGACTGTGCTGGTGAACCTTTGTGTACCATGACGAGTGAAGAGTGTGCTGGTGAACCTTTGTGTACCATGACGAGGGAAGAGTGTGCTGGTGAACCTTTGTGTACCATGACGAGGGAAGAGTGTGCTGGTGAACCTTTGTGTACCATGACGAGGGAAGAGTGTGCTGGTGAACCTTTGTGTACCATGACGAGGGAAGAGTGTGCTGGTGAACCTTTGTGTACCATGACGAGGGAAGAGTGTGCTGGTGAACCTTTGTGTACCATGACGAGGGAAGAGTGAGGGAAGAGTGTGCTGGTGAACCTTTGTGTACCATGACGAGGGAAGAGTGTGCTGGTGAACCTTTGTGTACCATGACGAGGGAAGAGTGTGCTGGTGAACCTTTGTGTACCATGACGAGGGAAGAGTGTGCTGGTGAACCTTTGTGTACCATGACGAGGGAAGAGTGTGCTGGTGAACCTTTGTGTACCATGACGAGGGAAGAGTGTGCTGGTGAACCTTTGTGTACCATGATGAGGGAAGAGTGTGCTGGTGAACCTTTGTGTACCATGACGAGGGAAGAGTGTGCTGGTGAACCTTTGTGTACCATGACGAGGGAAGAGTGTGCTGGTGAACCTTTGTGTACCATGACGAGGGAAGAGTGTGCTGGTGAACCTTTGTGTACCATGACGAGGGAAGAGTGTGCTGGTGAACCTTTGTGTACCATGACGAGGGAAGAGTGTGCTGGTGAACCTTTGTGTACCATGACGAGGGAAGAGTGTGCTGGTGAACCTTTGTGTACCATGACGAGGGAAGAGTGTGCTGGTGAACCTTTGTGTACCATGACGAGGGAAGAGTGTGCTGGTGAACCTTTGTGTACCATGACGAGGGAAGAGTGTGCTGGTGAACCTTTGTGTACCATGACGAGGGAAGAGTGTGCTGGTGAACCTTTGTGTACCATGACGAGGGAAGAGTGTGCTGGTGAACCTTTGTGTACCATGACGAGGGAAGAGTGTGCTGGTGAACCTTTGTGTACCATGACGAGGGAAGAGTGTGCTGGTGAACCTTTGTGTACCATGACGAGGGAAGAGTGTGCTGGTGAACCTTTGTGTACCATGACGAGGGAAGAGTGTGCTGGTGAACCTTTGTGTACCATGACGAGGGAAGAGTGTGCTGGTGAACCTTTGTGTACCATGACGAGGGAAGAGTGTGCTGGTGAACCTTTGTGTACCATGACGAGGGAAGAGTGTGCTGGTGAACCTTTGTGTACCATGACGAGGGAAGAGTGTGCTGGTGAACCTTTGTGTACCATGACGAGGGAAGAGTGTGCTGGTGAACCTTTGTGTACCATGACGAGGGAAGAGTGTGCTGGTGAACCTTTGTGTACCATGACGAGGGAAGAGTGTGCTGGTGAACCTTTGTGTACCATGACGAGGGAAGAGTGTGCTGGTGAACCTTTGTGTACCATGACGAGGGAAGAGTGTGCTGGTGAACCTTTGTGTACCATGACGAGGGAAGAGTGTGCTGGTGAACCTTTGTGTACCATGACGAGGGAAGAGTGTGCTGGTGAACCTTTGTGTACCATGACGAGGGAAGAGTGTGCTGGTGAACCTTTGTGTACCATGACGAGGGAAGAGTGTGCTGGTGAACCTTTGTGTACCATGACGAGGGAAGAGTGTGCTGGTGAACCTTTGTGTACCATGATGAGGGAAGAGTGTGCTGGTGAACCTTTGTGTACCATGACGAGGGAAGAGTGTGCTGGTGAACCTTTGTGTACCATGATGAGGGAAGAGTGTGCTGGTGAACCTTTGTGTACCATGACGAGGGAAGAGTGTGCTGGTGAACCTTTGTGTACCATGACGAGGGAAGAGTGTGCTGGTGAACCTTTGTGTACCATGATGAGGGAAGAGTGTGCTGGTGAACCTTTGTGTACCATGACGAGGGAAGAGTGTGCTGGTGAACCTTTGTGTACCATGACGAGGGAAGAGTGTGCTGGTGAACCTTTGTGTACCATGACGAGGGAAGAGTGTGCTGGTGAACCTTTGTGTACCATGACGAGGGAAGAGTGTGCTGGTGAACCTTTGTGTACCATGACGAGGGAAGAGTGTGCTGGTGAACCTTTGTGTACCATGACGAGGGAAGAGTGTGCTGGTGAACCTTTGTGTACCATGACGAGGGAAGAGTGTGCTGGTGAACCTTTGTGTACCATGACGAGGGAAGAGTGTGCTGGTGAACCTTTGTGTACCATGACGAGGGAAGAGTGTGCTGGTGAACCTTTGTGTACCATGACGAGGGAAGAGTGTGCTGGTGAACCTTTGTGTACCATGACGAGGGAAGAGTGTGCTGGTGAACCTTTGTGTACCATGACGAGGGAAGAGTGTGCTGGTGAACCTTTGTGTACCATGACGAGGGAAGAGTGTGCTGGTGAACCTTTGTGTACCATGACGAGGGAAGAGTGTGCTGGTGAACCTTTGTGTACCATGACGAGGGAAGAGTGTGCTGGTGAACCTTTGTGTACCATGACGAGGGAAGAGTGTGCTGGTGAACCTTTGTGTACCATGACGAGGGAAGAGTGTGCTGGTGAACCTTTGTGTACCATGACGAGGGAAGAGTGTGCTGGTGAACCTTTGTGTACCATGACGAGGGAAGAGTGTGCTGGTGAACCTTTGTGTACCATGACGAGGGAAGAGTGTGCTGGTGAACCTTTGTGTACCATGACGAGGGAAGAGTGTGCTGGTGAACCTTTGTGTACCATGACGAGGGAAGAGTGTGCTGGTGAACCTTTGTGTACCATGATGAGGGAAGAGTGTGCTGGTGAACCTTTGTGTACCATGATGAGGGAAGAGTGTGCTGGTGAACCTTTGTGTACCATGACGAGGGAAGAGTGTGCTGGTGAACCTTTGTGTACCATGATGAGGGAAGAGTGTGCTGGTGAACCTTTGTGTACCATGACGAGGGAAGAGTGTGCTGGTGAACCTTTGTGTACCATGACGAGGGAAGAGTGTGCTGGTGAACCTTTGTGTACCATGACGAGGGAAGAGTGTGCTGGTGAACCTTTGTGTACCATGACGAGGGAAGAGTGTGCTGGTGAACCTTTGTGTACCATGACGAGGGAAGAGTGTGCTGGTGAACCTTTGTGTACCATGACGAGGGAAGAGTGTGCTGGTGAACCTTTGTGTACCATGACGAGGGAAGAGTGTGCTGGTGAACCTTTGTGTACCATGACGAGGGAAGAGTGTGCTGGTGAACCTTTGTGTACCATGACGAGGGAAGAGTGTGCTGGTGAACCTTTGTGTACCATGACGAGGGAAGAGTGTGCTGGTGAACCTTTGTGTACCATGACGAGGGAAGAGTGTGCTGGTGAACCTTTGTGTACCATGACGAGGGAAGAGTGTGCTGGTGAACCTTTGTGTACCATGACGAGGGAAGAGTGTGCTGGTGAACCTTTGTGTACCATGACGAGGGAAGAGTGTGCTGGTGAACCTTTGTGTACCATGACGAGGGAAGAGTGTGCTGGTGAACCTTTGTGTACCATGACGAGGGAAGAGTGTGCTGGTGAACCTTTGTGTACCATGACGAGGGAAGAGTGTGCTGGTGAACCTTTGTGTACCATGACGAGGGAAGAGTGTGCTGGTGAACCTTTGTGTACCATGACGAGGGAAGAGTGTGCTGGTGAACCTTTGTGTACCATGACGAGGGAAGAGTGTGCTGGTGAACCTTTGTGTACCATGACGAGGGAAGAGTGTGCTGGTGAACCTTTGTGTACCATGACGAGGGAAGAGTGTGCTGGTGAACCTTTGTGTACCATGACGAGGGAAGAGTGTGCTGGTGAACCTTTGTGTACCATGACGAGGGAAGAGTGTGCTGGTGAACCTTTGTGTACCATGACGAGGGAAGAGTGTGCTGGTGAACCTTTGTGTACCATGACGAGGGAAGAGTGTGCTGGTGAACCTTTGTGTACCATGACGAGGGAAGAGTGTGCTGGTGAACCTTTGTGTACCATGACGAGGGAAGAGTGTGCTGGTGAACCTTTGTGTACCATGACGAGGGAAGAGTGTGCTGGTGAACCTTTGTGTACCATGACGAGGGAAGAGTGTGCTGGTGAACCTTTGTGTACCATGACGAGGGAAGAGTGTGCTGGTGAACCTTTGTGTACCATGACGAGGGAAGAGTGTGCTGGTGAACCTTTGTGTACCATGACGAGGGAAGAGTGTGCTGGTGAACCTCTGTGTACCATGACGAGGGAAGAGTGTGCTGGTGAACCTTTGTGTACCATGACGAGGGAAGAGTGTGCTGGTGAACCTTTGTGTACCATGACGAGGGAAGTGTGTGCTGGTGAACCTTTGTGTACCATGACGAGGGAAGAGTGTACTGGTGAACCTTCGTGTACCATGACGAGGGAAGAGTGTGCTGGTGAACCTTTGTGTACCATGACGAGGGAAGAGTGTGCTGGTGAACCTTTGTGTACCATGACGAGGGAAGAGTGTGCTGGTGAACCTTTGTGTACCATGACGAGGGAAGAGTGTGCTGGTGAACCTTTTTGTAACATGACGAGGGAAGAGTGTGCTGGTGAACCTTTGTGTACCATGACGAGGGAAGAGTGTGCTGGTGAACCTTTGTGTACCATGACGAGGGAAGAGTGTGCTGGTGAACCTTTGTGTACCATGACGAGGGAAGAGTGTGCTGGTGAACCTTTGTGTACCATGACGAGGGAAGAGTGTGCTGGTGAACCTTTGTGTACCATGACGAGGGAAGAGTGTGCTGGTGAACCTTTGTGTACCATGACGAGGGAAGAGTGTGCTGGTGAACCTTTGTGTACCATGACGAGGGAAGAGTGTGCTGGTGAACCTTTGTGTACCATGACGAGGGAAGAGTGTGCTGGTGAACCTTTGTGTACCATGACGAGGGAAGAGTGTGCTGGTGAACCTTTGTGTACCATGACGAGGGAAGAGTGTGCTGGTGAACCTTTGTGTACCATGACGAGGGAAGAGTGTGCTGGTGAACCTTTGTGTACCATGACGAGGGAAGAGTGTGCTGGTGAACCTTTGTGTACCATGACGAGGGAAGAGTGTGCTGGTGAATCTTTGTGTACCATGACGAGGGAAGAGTGTGCTGGTGAACCTTTGTGTACCATGACGAGGGAAGAGTGTGCTGGTGAACCTTTGTGTACCATGACGAGGGAAGAGTGTGCTGGTGAACCTTTGTGTACCATGACGAGGGAAGAGTGTGCTGGTGAACCTTTGTGTACCATGACGAGGGAAGAGTGTGCTGGTGAACCTTTGTGTACCATGACGAGGGAAGAGTGTGCTGGTGAACCTTTGTGTACCATGACGAGGGAAGAGTGTGCTTGTGAACGTTTGTGTACCATGACGAGGGAAGAGTGTGCTGGTGAACCTTTGTGTAACATGACGAGGGAAGAGTGTGCTGGTGAACCTTTGTGTACCATGAGGGAAGAGTGTGCTGGTGAACCTTTGTGTACCATGACGAGGGAAGAGTGTGCTGGAGAACCTTTGTGTACCATGACGAGGGAAGAGTGTGCTGGTGAACCTTTGTGTACCATGATGAGGGAAGAGTGTGCTGGTGAACCTTTGTGTACCATGACGAGGGAAGAGTGTGCTGGTGAACATTTGTGTACCATGACGAGGGAAGAGTGTGCTGGTGAACCTTTGTGTACCATGATGAGGGAAGAGTGTGCTGGTGAACCTTTGTGTACCATGACGAGGGAAGAGTGTGCTGGTGAACCTTTGTGTACCATGACGAGGGAAGAGTGTGCTGGTGAACCTTTGTGTACCATGACGAGGGAAGAGTGTGCTGGTGAACCTTTGTGTACCATGACGAGGGAAGAGTGTGCTGGTGAACCTTTGTGTACCATGACGAGGGAAGAGTGTGCTGGTGAACCTTTGTGTACCATGACGAGGGAAGAGTATGCTGGTGAACCTTTGTGTACCATGACGAGGGAAGAGTGTGCTGGTGAACCTTTGTGTACCATGATGACGACCATGGGAAGAGTGTGCTGGTGAACCTTTGTGTACCATGACGAGGGAAGAGTGTGCTGGTGAACCTTTGTGTACCATGACGAGGGAAGAGTGTGCTGGTGAACCTTTGTGTACCATGACGAGGGAAGAGTGTGCTGGTGAACCTTTGTGTACCATGAAGAGGGAAGAGTGTGCTGGTGAACCTTTGTGTACCATGACGAGGGAAGAGTGTGCTGGTGAACCTTTGTGTACCATGATGAGGGAAGAGTGTGCTGGTGAACCTTTGTGTACCATGATGAGGGAAGAGTGTGCTGGTGAACCTTTGTGTACCATGACGAGGGAAGAGTGTGCTGGTGAACCTTTGTGTACCATGATGAGGGAAGAGTGTGCTGGTGAACCTTTGTGTACCATGACGAGGGAAGAGTGTGCTGGTGAACCTTTGTGTACCATGACGAGGGAAGAGTGTGCTGGTGAACCTTTGTGTACCATGACGAGGGAAGAGTGTGCTGGTGAACCTTTGTGTACCATGACGAGGGAAGAGTGTGCTGGTGAACCTTTGTGTACCATGACGAGGGAAGAGTGTGCTGGTGAACCTTTGTGTACCATGACGAGGGAAGAGTGTGCTGGTGAACCTTTGTGTACCATGACGAGGGAAGAGTGTGCTGGTGAACCTTTGTGTACCATGACGAGGGAAGAGTGTGCTGGTGAACCTTTGTGTACCATGACGAGGGAAGAGTGTGCTGGTGAACCTTTGTGTACCATGACGAGGGAAGAGTGTGCTGGTGAACCTTTGTGTACCATGACGAGGGAAGAGTGTGCTGGTGAACCTTTGTGTACCATGACGAGGGAAGAGTGTGCTGGTGAAAGAGTGTGCTTTGTGTACCATGACGAGGGAAGAGTGTGCTGGTGAACCTTTGTGTACCATGACGAGGGAAGAGTGTGCTGGTGAACCTTTGTGTACCATGACGAGGGAAGAGTGTGCTGGTGAACCTTTGTGTACCATGACGAGGGAAGAGTGTGCTGGTGAACCTTTGTGTACCATGACGAGGGAAGAGTGTGCTGGTGAACCTTTGTGTACCATGACGAGGGAAGAGTGTGCTGGTGAACCTTTGTGTACAATGAAGAGGGAAGAGTGTGCTGGTGAACCTTTGAGTACCATGACGAGGGAAGAGTGTGCTGGTGAACCTTTGTGTACCATGATGAGGGAAGAGTGTGCTGGTGAACCTTTGTGTACCATGATGAGGGAAGAGTGTGCTGGTGAACCTTTGTGTACCATGACGAGGGAAGAGTATGCTGGTGAACCTTTGTGTACCATGATGAGGGAAGAGTGTGCTGGTGAACCTTTGTGTACCATGACGAGGGAAGAGTGTGCTGGTGAACCTTTGTGTACCATGACGAGGGAAGAGTGTGCTGGTGAACCTTTGTGTACCATGACGAGGGAAGAGTGTGCTGGTGAACCTTTGTGTACCATGACGAGGGAAGAGTGTGCTAGTGAACCTTTGTGTACCATGACGAGGGAAGAGTGTGCTGGTGAACCTTTGTGTACCATGACGAGGGAAGAGTGTGCTGGTGAACCTTTGTGTACCATGACGAGGGAAGAGTGTGCTGGTGAACCTTTGTGTACCATGACGAGGGAAGAGTGTGCTGGTGAACCTTTGTGTACCATGACGAGGGAAGAGTGTGCTGGTGAACCTTTGTGTACCATGACGAGGGAAGAGTGTGCTGGTGAACCTTTGTGTACCATGACGAGGGAAGAGTGTGCTGGTGAACCTTTGTGTACCATGACGAGGGAAGAGTGTGCTGGTGAACCTTTGTGTACCATGACGAGGGAAGAGTGTGCTGGTGAACCTTTGTGTACCATGACGAGGGAAGAGTGTGCTGGTGAACCTTTGTGTACCATGACGAGGGAAGAGTGTGCTTGTGAACCTTTGTGTACCATGACGAGGGAAGAGTGTGCTGGTGAACCTTTGTGTACCATGACGAGGGAAGTGTGCTGGTGAACCTTTGTGTACCATGAGGGAAGAGTGTGCTGGTGAACCTTTGTGTACCATGACGAGGGAAGAGTGTGCTGGTGAACCTTTGTGTACCATGACGAGGGAAGAGTGTGCTGGATAACCTTTGTGTACCATGACGAGGGAAGAGTGTGCTGGTGAACCTTTGTGTACCATGACGAGGGAAGAGTGTGCTGGTGAACCTTTGTGTACCATGATGAGGGAAGAGTGTGCTTGTGAACCTTTGTGTACCATGACGAGGGAAGAGTGTGCTGGTGAACCTTTGTGTACCATGACGAGGGAAGAGTGTGCTGGTGAACCTTTGTGTACCATGACGAGGGAAGAGTGTGCTGGTGAACCTTTGTGTACCATGATGAGGGAAGAGTGTGCTGGTGAACCTTTGTGTACCATGACGAGGGAAGAGTGTGCTGGTGAACCTTTGTGTACCATGACGAGGGAAGAGTGTGCTGGTGAACCTTTGTGTACCATGACGAGGGAAGAGTGTGCTGGTGAACCTTTGTGTACCATGACGAGGGAAGAGTGTGCTGGTGAACCTTTGTGTACCATGACGAGGGAAGAGTGTGCTGGTGAACCTTTGTGTACCATGACGAGGGAAGAGTGTGCTGGTGAACCTTTGTGTACCATGACGAGGGAAGAGTGTGCTGGTGAACCTTTGTGTACCATGACGAGGGAAGAGTGTGCTGGTGAACCTTTGTGTACCATGACGAGGGAAGAGTGTGCTGGTGAACCTTTGTGTACCATGACGAGGGAAGAGTGTGCTGGTGAACCTTTGTGTACCATGACGAGGGAAGAGTGTGCTGGTGAACCTTTGTGTACCATGACGAGGGAAGAGTGTGCTGGTGAACCTTTGTGTACCATGACGAGGGAAGAGTGTGCTGGTGAACCTTTGTGTACCATGACGAGGGAAGAGTGTGCTGGTGAACCTTTGTGTACCATGACGAGGGAAGAGTGTGCTGGTGAACCTTTGTGTACCATGACGAGGGAAGAGTGTGCTGGTGAACCTTTGTGTACCATGACGAGGGAAGAGTGTGCTGGTGAACCTTTGTGTACCATGACGAGGGAAGAGTGTGCTGGTGAACCTTTGTGTACCATGACGAGGGAAGAGTGTGCTGGTGAACCTTTGTGTACCATGACGAGGGAAGAGTGTGCTGGTGAACCTATGTGTACCATGACGAGGGAAGAGTGTGCTG